>NC_056734.1:368796859-368839359 GCF_019279795.1 Protopterus annectens
AAGGGCAAAGGTCTACACTCAGAATTGTAAGCATAAACTATACAGCTAGAAATCCTATTAGAGAGAGTTACTTTGGAAACTGGTAAGCCCAACTTGGATTCGGAAAAGGAGATGAATAATTGATCTGATTTCCTGGTTTCTTTAGTCCAGTGCAAATAAAAGCATAATTGTCTATGGACATCCAGCTGGTGAAACCTGTATTCAGCTGTGTTGAAGTGATTTAGAAAAAACACTGGGAGTTCTATGGATTGATTCAAAGTGGCATGGGAACAAACCTTGGGGACAAAAGAAGGATTAGTATGAAGGGACACCCTGTCTTTGTGAAAAATCAGATAAGGGGGTTTAACAGACAATGCTTGCAACTCTGACACCCGTCTCGCTGACGTGATAGCCACCAGGAACAATGTCTTCCAAGACAAAAATTTCAAATAGGATGAATGAGAAGGTTCAAAGGGTGGAGAAGTCAATTTGGATAACACAAAATTTAAATCCCAAGACGCCACAGGTTCTTGGACAGGACGTCTTAAAGTGGCACCTTTAAGAAAGGTTTTGCACAGCTTATGTGACATCAGAGAAGAATCTGGAAAACCTAGATGTAAATTTGAAATCGCTGCCAACTGAACTCTGACAGTGGCAGCCACAGATCCTTGATGAAAAAGCTCAGACAGGAATTCCAAAACCACTGGAATGGAGGCAGTGTAAGGGTCAACATTAATTTTCTCCACTCAAATAGAGAATCTTCTGCATTTATTGGTGGAAGATTTATGAGAAGATGTAAGGATATGAGTAACGGAGGATGAGAAGTCGTGAATCCTGACTAGGGATGGAACTGGAGCAGCCACGCTGTCAAATTGAGGGTTTGTAAGGAGGGATGAAGCGAACCTGACATGTGAGTCAACAGATCTGGAACTGGGTCCAGAATCCAAGGATTGTCTAGGAGAAGAGGTCCGAGAAAGAGGAACCAAACCTGACAAGGCCAGAAAGAGCAATGAGGATAAGTTTGCTTCCCAGCTGTTTCACTTTCTGAATAACCTTGGGAATGAGAGGAAAGGGGGGGAAGCATACAGGAGACCCAGGGGCCAATCGTGTACAAGTGTGTCTCTCGGTGACTCCCCCGGAGGGGGGATGAGGGAGAAGTAGCTGCTGCATTTGGCATTGATTGGACTGGCAAAGAGGTCGCAGCAAGACTGTCCCCATCTGCGGAAAATCTGTTCCTCTGTTTCCTGTTTCAGAGACCACTCATGAGGCATCAGAATTGCCCTGTTGAGCTTGTCTGCTATCATGTTGGTCATCCCTGGAATGTGCATCGCCACCAGAAAATGCTGGAAAGATATCGCTAATTTCCAAACCTTGCATGACCTCTTGACAAAGTGGGTAATATTTGGTTCTGCCCTGCTTGTTGATATACCATACTACCAACATGTTGTCTGATTGTATTATAATAGCCCCCAGAGGTAGAAGGTCGTGAAGTGCTTGCAACACCAGGAGCACCACCCTCATCTCTAGAACACTGATATGCAGATGAGCCTCATGATCTTGCCATTTGCCTTGGACAGTCCTGCCAAGATAATGCTCCCCCCTACCCTATCTGTGAGGCATCTGTGGTCACAGTGGCAACGGGTTGGTAAGGAACAAATGAAGTGTCCGTGGTTAGCTGATTGGGTAGTGTCCACCAAAGGAGGTCCTTCTTGCAAGATTCTGTCAGCAGAATGAGATGAGATGATGGTAGGTGCTGAAAGGACCATTGGGACGACAGAAGCCACTGAAGAATTCTCATGTGTAGCCTGGCTAGTGGCACTAATAGTATGGTGGAAGCCATGGTCCTTAGGAGCTGCAGAATAATCTTGGCTTTGACCTTTTGTAAGGGGAGAAGACATTGAATTTGAAGAACCAGATTCTGTGCCCTTTCGGCAGGAAGACGAGCCAACATGTTTACTGTGTCTATCTCTGCACCTATAAAAATCACAGATTGAGAGGGCAATAAGGCAGATTTTTCCCAATTTATAGAAATTCCCAGCTGGACACAAAGCTGAATAGTAGCATCCCTGTTCTGAAGATGTAGATGCCTGGTGGGGGCAGTCATGCGCCAGTCGTCCAGATACGGAAACACCTGGAATCCTCGATGTCTCATGTGAGCTGTCACTACTGCCATACATTTGGTGAACACCCTGGGGGCTGTGGTGAGACCAAAGGGCAGAGCACGAAACTGGTAGCGACTGTTTCCAGCCGGAAGCGTAGATTTCTCCTTGATGCCCTGTACATTTTTATGTGGTAGTAGGCATCTTGGAGATCTACTGAGCACATCCAATTGTCTTTCCCTAACAATGGAAGTATAGACTGCAGTATTACCATCTGGAACTCGTCCTTCTTTACCGATTCGTTCAATCTGCTGAGGTCTAGAATGGGCCTCCAGTCCCCTGTACGTTTTGGCACTAAAAAGAATCTGGAGTAAGTTCCAGATCCTATTTGGTCTGCTGGGATGGTTTGGATGACTTTTTGACAGCAACTTGTAGACCTCCACAGTTGCCTGATCCCTGTGATTGAGTGGATCATCTGGGATCTTTTTGGGAACAAAAGGTGGAAGAGAAAAAGGGTATGACATAACCTCTGGTAATAATTTTTTGTACCCACCTGTATTGAGTGATACCTAGCCAGGCTTCTGGATACAAAGAAATGCGACCCCCCAGAGAAGCACAGTCGGGCCCCATATCAGGAGCGCTGGTAAGGCCGGCCCCAAAAGGAATCGCTACCTCCCTGGTTTTGCGAACTGCTCCTGCCTCTAGGGCAACGTCTATCATTTCCTCATCCTCCTCTGCCTCTGAAGAAGGAGTCACCCTGTGCCTCCTGGAAAAACCTCTGGGACTTCTTGAACCACATCTTACCGCCCCTCTGACCCTTAGAGTATGGTCTAGAGGGAACCGTAAAATGTAATCCCACGGCAGAGAGTGTTTTTCCTTCTTGATCGCACCGGGTGAGAGTGTCCTTTACCTTGGATCCAAACAGTGAGGAACCGAAGGGGGCATTGGTAAAAGTAGACAAACAGCTCCGGAAAGTTACACAAACGCATCCAGGAATAACACATTAGAGAAATTCCTGAACCCGCTGCTCTACTCGCTCCATCGGCTGCATACGAAATAAGCCACATGGAAGAGTTGACGATAGAGTTCAAGGTGGACAACTGGGCAGAAACCTAGTCAGGGACTACCTCAGTACATGTACCTTGTAAAGAGTCTCCTAACTCTTTAAGGAGATCTCTCTGAAGCCTTGTAAAGTGAGTAAGGTAATTCAGCGATCTAAGGGTAAATGCCACTGAAGAAGAGATACGCTTCCTGTATCTGTCCATCATTCCAGACTCCTTAGTCGGCGGATGAACAGTAGAAGAAGTCTCAGCTAACTCCTTCTTAGTGGCCGCTGCCACCACCATGACATCTACAGGGACACCTTTGGACAGAAAAATCTTTACCTGGAGGGGCTGAAAGAAACTTGTTCGGACTCCTAGGGACTGGCTCCATGGCATCAGGAGTATCCCACACCTTTCGACTAACTAAATCCATCAGTTCATCGAAGGGTGGAGACACCCAAAAGGCAGAAGGTTGAGACCAGAAAGCCTTCAGGTACACTGACTCCTCATCAGATGGGGTGACAGTGGGCGAGCAGCACCTCTGTTTAAGGATTTCCAAGATGTCTATGAAGGAGATATCATCAAAGGACGACTTGGGGGACCCTTTTGACTCCTCGAGGTCAGTGTCAGAGACTTATCCTGGGAGTCTACATGCTTCCTCTTACATGTCCTCTTCCATGGGGGCCCCTCAGAAGGACATTCCAGGGAGGTCTCAGAAGAGTGGGGGCCACCAGCCAGTGGCTCCTGAGGCTGAGGGTCTCTGCTGTCCATGGAGAGGGTAAGGAGCTGAGACAGAAGTAGGTGCTTTAGGGAGAAGAGTGCCGGTACCTCTGGTAGGAGCTGATGATTGAGACAGCACACTCTTCATCATCTTGAATGCCGACCTCTCTGGCTCCAAAGACCTCCCTGGATCCGAGGAGACAGAGGATGCTGTTGGCTCCAGAGCCATCGGCTCCAAGACAGACGTAGGGTCCAAACTCATCCTAGCCGACGCGCCAAGAGGAAGACTCAGAACCGAATTAGTTCAGTTCCAAGCATCCCTGTCAGGGCAGACCGGACAGCTACGGCCCCTAGACACTACGGACGGCACCAAGATTGTCAGAGCAGAACTCAGCTCTGAAGCAGCCACATGGGGAGCTTGAGCCGAAGGTTCCACCAGTGGTACCAAATACTCCGGCTCCGAAAGACCAACATGGCTCAGAGGAGGAACGATCGCAGAGGGTTGAACAGACTTGAGTGGCTCCAGAACTGACTGGGTCAGAGCCAACAACAATTTAGGCAAAGCAAATGACTTCAGAAGTCTCAGCACTACCCTCTCCACATCTTTTTCCGATAAACTCCTGGAAGACCTGGATGACAGAGTAGGAGAGCGGGATCTCTGAGGTATCAGTGATTTCAAAATCAAGAAGGCCGGTAGAGGATCCATAGACCAGCTCCGAGAAATAGTCTCAGTTTTCGGCTCCAAAGTACTTGGAACCGACCCTGTAATCATAATACTGCTCTCAGTCGGCACCGAGGTCTGTGGAGCCGATGAGACAGTGGACTTGTCTAACTTTGATATTTTAAGAGGTGGCTCCGAGACACCAGCCAGTGCCGGGGAGGGCCTCTTAGAGAATTTAGACTTTCCCTTGGAGGATTTTGAGGATGATGAAGAGCTGGCCACATCTTCCTCAAAGGAAGGTTTAAGAAGACCTTTTAGGATGAGCTTGTTCTTCCTCTCCTGCAACACCCTAGGACTGAAAGCATGGCAAAATAAGCAGGTCTCCTGTAGATGGATGGCCCCTAAACAGTAAACGCACTTACCGTGACCATACGTTATGGACATTTTTTGAGAGCACTTAATATACTTCTTAAAGCCAGATGGCTTATGATCCTTACTCTCTTTAGACATTCTCCTGAAAGGACACACGCACACAGAAAAAGGAGAAGAAGGAGGACTAGGTCCTTTTATTTAAATGGGCCTAGCCCTGCAGGAAGGAAAAAGACACCACGAGGACTAAGTCCTCTAACTTAAACGGGCCTAGCCCGGGCAGGAAATGAAATGAAGAAACTAGGTCTTCTAACTAAAACAGATCTAGAAAGTTATAGAAGTAAAGGATTCACATACACAAACAGAAATGTCAGCAAAACGAGCTTTGTGGTTGTCCTTGGGCTGGGAGGACAAACTTACCTCAAATTTGGCTTTGGTAGACTTATTTGTCCTCTTGAGTTGTTTGTTTAGTTTAATGAGAGTGCAAAAATACCACAAGGCACAAAAACCAATGCAACACAACCACGGCACACCGGACACTGGACCCACAAATGATCTCCAAAATTCGAAACGCCAAGTATAACCAGTTTAATAAAACTTCACAAAAACGAACTCCACTGTTACAAAATCCTTGTTCTTTTTGTGAGAGTGCTTTTATTCTGCTGGGTGCTGCACCTCCTAATTTTTGCCATGATTGTCTTCCTCCTGTTATAAATCTGATTGATTTTGTGATTCCACCAGGGTGGCTTGTTTTTTAAGTTAGTTCTGTACTTCTTCATGGTGGGTACAGCTGCCTCTATGCAGCTATTAACATGCTTGTATAGGGTTTCTGTGAACAGTTTTCTCAGAGTTTATAGGGGCTTGAAATTTTGCCAGGTTCTCACTTAATCGCAGGAGGTTACCTTAGAATAGTTCCTGAATATTCCCGGTTTGGCTGGGGGTCCAGGTTTTATTTTTACTACAAACGAGACCATTTTGTGGTCTGACTTACCAGGGAAGGCATTACAGTAAGGGGTGTGCAGTACTCTCCCATATTAGTGAGGCCCAGATCCAGTATGTTTGCACCCCTGGGGGGTACATCTGGGGATTGTACTGGTGCACCATGGGATACCTACCTAGCCATGAGTCAACCAGAAGTCTTCTAGCTTGTAAATAGGCTAAGATGGAGCCGAGGATCGGCTCTGATCCCATATGTAAGAATGAAGGTGAGATAGGACTACAGAACATGAATGCTTTGTGGTTGTCCTTGGGCTGGGAGGACAAACTTACCTCAAATTTGGCTTTGGTAGACTTTATTTGTCCTCTGAGTTGTTTGTTTAGTTTAATGAGAGTGCAAAAATACCACAAGGCACAAAAACCAATAAAACACAACCACGGCACACCGGACACTGGACCCACAAATGATCTCCAAAATTCGAAACGCCAAGTATAACCACTTTAATAAAACTTCACAAAAGCGAACTCCACTGTTACAAAATCCTTGTTCTTTTTGTGAGAGTGCTTTTATTCTGCTGGGTGCTGCACCTCCTAATTTTTGCCATGATTGTCTTCCTCCTGTTATAAATCTGATTGATTTTGTGATTCCACCAGGGTGGCTTGTTTTTTGAGTTAGTTCTATACTTCTTCCTGGTGGGTACAGCTGCCTCTATGCAGCTATTAACATGCTTGTACAGGGTTTCTGTGAACAGTTTTCTCAGAGTTTATAGGGGCTTGAAATTTTGCCAGGTTCTCACTTAATCGCAGGAGGTTACCTTAGAATAGTTCCTGAATATTCCCGGTTTGGCTGGGGGTCCAGGTTTTATTTTTACTACAAACAAGACCATTTTGTGGTCTGACTTATCAGGGAAGGCATTACAGTAAGGGGAGTGCAGTACTCTCCCATATTAGTGAGGCCCAGATCCAGTATGTTTATCTGGTCCAGGAAGTTTGTGTTTACAAAATCCAGGAATCTCTGTGCATGTATGTTTGATGTCATATAGGATTCCCAGTTAATAGTGGAGTAATTAAAGTCACCCATGAATATGGTATTGGGTTTGTTAGTGTTTCTAATAAGTTTAAATACAGTATGGGTTTCCTGGGTTATAGAGGGGGACCTATAGCTTGCAAGGAAGTGGTATTGGATTTTACCTATGGTGATTTGAACATGGAGCAGCTCAAGTGCATTGTTCTGTTTGACCAGCCTTGAAGTATATTTATTTTTGATGTAAATAGAGACACCTCTACCTTTAGTCCCTGCCTGTGAAGTAGCTGGTCTAAATGTGTGGAAGGCATTATAACCCTGCACTTTTGGTGTGCTGTCTATGGCTTTAAACCACGTCTCAGAGACAGCACAGTCATCGGCATTCTCTAGGGTAAAGAGAGCTTCCAGGGAGTACATTTATTTTGTTTAGGCTCCTAGCATTGAGCAGTAATTCCTTTATATTTCAGTTTGGCATTGCCTAAAAAAGGCACTATGGGGGAAGACAAAGTTTTAGCTAATATTCGAAAGCCTAATAGGGAGAGGTGCAGACCATCCCTGGCAAAGCAGTGTGGTCTGATGACCATCTCCTTCCATGCTGACAAATATTGCACCTCCTTAGAATGACACCAGAAACTAAGCCAATTACTGAAGTCAGTCATATTTTGTTTGTACTGTGGCATCATCCTTGGAGAAGGTAAAATGCTGCTCAATGCTTGGCTCATACCAGCTTGAGACACATATTCTGAGAGCTCTATGATGTCTCTCTTCATATAATCTAGAGAGGTACTTCTCAGGTCATTTACTCCCACATGGACTATGACTGAGTCATATTGGTAACTGTGATCCAATGACCTGAGTACATGCGTAAAGTGGCTGATCCTAGCCCCTGATAAGCATCTGACAGTAACTTTCTCCTTACTCAGCCTGTTGAGCTTGGTTCCAGTACATAGTACTACAGCACAACCTAACATAGGCCATTGATTTGTGGCATATTGCTATACAGTTTGTTATTATTGTCATTAAAATACTGCAAGTAGAGATAGTATGACTGTAAGAATCAAACAATAAATGCTTTATAAGTTTGCATTTGTGAAGTTGGCAACTGGGTGTGCACACTGTCTCATTTTAAAGAACTGCAAATCTAATTTGAAAAAAGTTAGTTAATGTCCACCATGTCTGGCTGGATAGTGGGAAAGAAGTGAACTCGAGCTGCATGTGAAGAACTGCCTGTTTTTTCTGTCAACATCTCTAGCAATATTAGTGATATAGAGAGTTCCCATCATGTCAGCGATGGTTGGAGTTTATCAGACTAATCCTTTCAGAATTGAAATTGTAGATACTGCTATCCTAATGTTTGGTTAATTTTCATACTTACTGAGCAAAAGCTTTTTAATATCTAGAGTGTGGAGCGCTCATAATATTCACTTTTGCAAAAAGTCTGTTTAATAGGTAGAAGTGTTATGTAGCCATACCTCTCAACTGTATAGATTTTCGCCTCATAGTTTATGCCTGTAAACATACCGCTCAATCTCTTGGAGCAAGAAATCTGGACAAAGACAAAAATAATGGTGGGTCCATAATCCAATTCAAGTGCAACTTGGACAACTGGATGGGAAACTGGAAATTCATTCCTTGTTTTGCACCTATGTCTCTAATGCAAACAGGTAACCTGTAAATGGTTACTCTTCCAGGGCCATGCTTACAGTTATCAAGGGTAACAGAACTTGTCATAGATTTTGGATGCATGGCTAAGCTTAAAAAGGCTGTTATGGTTGTTAGCCTAGTAAACACCTATGAACCCATGAACAAAGGCCCAAAAATAGGATAGATTTTAAATATTGCTCCTGGAAACTTAGATAGTTGCTAGAATAACAGGCTTTGCATTATTATAAATTTTCTGAAGGACATGAAGTCTGAAATTCAAATGTCTGACATAGTTTATTATTATTTACTGACTTCAATCTTCATGTTGGTATCCCACAATTCCAATGTAGTGGGTGGGGTTATGTGCTTATGTATGCAAATTTTATGTTAACCAGCTTCCCAATTTCTGGCCAGTTGTACCTACTTTTTATGGTCTTTGCCAGATTTTTGATGTTTCCAGGTTGAGAGGTATGCACAGGACCAGAGAGTGAGAGAGTGCTTGACCTCTCATAGTCAGGGATTTGTAACCAGAAGTAGAGATTCTTGAGAAAACACTGATAAGCTGTGGAGAAGCAGAAACCTATCCGTGGATATACTCGAAAGGATATTAGGAAGCTGCTTGTGGATTCATCCAAACAAATACTAGGAGCCTAGTAAGAGATATTCTTGCATCCATTAGAATCAGATACCTCTTAGTAGATCAGCCCGAGCTTCACCTACATTGGAGAGCCAAGACAACAGACTATAATTTTATTAATTTGCTTTTGTTTACCAAGAAAGTCCATCTGGGAACAGAAATGCCCATTTTTGCAAAGTATTTCAAAGCAAACAGTCAACAAACAAACATTATTTATAAGAAAATGATATTTTATTTATAGAAACTTTTAAGTAACAAGACAGCCTAAATCAGAACTATGTTTGTTGTTCATTTTAAGTTAAAGTTCTCTTTATTCTGACTTGGCACTGTAAAATAAAATGCACTTGAACTAAAGTGCTGTTTGCACTGTATTCCATGCACTGCAGTGTCTTTTGGGGGGCTGTGCTGAGAACTGTTCATTCAGGACTACTGATACATGATTTCCCCGAGGTTTTGGTGTGTTGTTATTTGTTTGCATGCAGTTCATTCATGTAAACACACCTTTTCATCTTCCACATACACACATAACTGTGGTACAAACATACATACAAATAACTTCAAGCACAGGCATTAATGCCTTTCTAGCCTGCCAATATACCAAAATAGTTGTTCCCATAATAACTGTCCAAGCTTTTCTTAAAAATATCTAAACAAATATTTGATTTAATGTAATTTAGTAGTCTGTTCCGGGCATCAGTTTCTCTTTCAGAGAACCAATAAGTACACTTCTCATTCCTACAGAATCATCTACAGAGTTTCTCTGACAATTCTCTACTAATTTTTGATAACCCCAAATATTCCCAGAGGTAGTTGTCAATAAATGCCCTATATACCTGAATAAGATCTCCTCTTAAATATATATATATGAGACTCTGTACAGGTTCAGATATTTTAGTGTTTCACAATAACTTAAAGTTTCACAACAATGGATGTCCTTGGTATGATTCTGCTGTACGTTTTCCAGTTTACTCATATCTGTTTTCCTATAAGATTTCCACATTATTATCCCATACTCAAGTTTGGGTCTAATGTAATTAACAAACAATGACTTCATCATTTCTGATTTCCAATACATTATAAATCTTTTTATACAAACTGTAGTTCTACAACTATCATTAACCAACTGGTAGATACGATTAGAAAAACTCAAAGCTGGATCTACCCATATACCCTGGTTCTTAAATGAATCTACAGTTTCAATCACTGTGTGCTGTATTAAATATTCACCTTTCAATTTATATCTCCAAAATCTCACATGCTTGGTTTTTTTATGTATTTATAAGCGTATTATTCTCCTGTGCCCACATGGTCAATTTACTCAATTTTTTTTGCAGACATGCCCTATCTCTAGCACGTGAAATAAATTTACTCAATTTCAACTCATCTGCATACAGACTGTAGAACATCTCCAATGAAAAAGATTGGTCTGAAAGATACAATCTAAACAAGTATGGGCCTACACCAGAGCCCTGTGGGACACCCTGACTGTTAAAAAGAACTTCACCTGTCTAAATGCTGTATGATAAATGACATGTCCTATTTGTAAGCCATCCAGCTATCCATTTTGTCAAGAGTACATCAATATCTAGTTGCTCTAATTTATTGATCAGTATTTTGTGTATGACCTTGTCAAATGCTGAAGTTACATCTATATCAACTAAGTCACACCACAATTTTTCACTCATAGCTACTATATTGTTATAGAATAAGAAGTTATGTACCTACCATAACGTTCCATGTTAGTTGTCTTCATCTCACCTTCTTTCTTGCTGGATGGGTTCAGAGCCGATCCTCGGCTCCGACTCGGTCTTTTACTAAAGCTCGAGAGCTATTTACCAGCTTGAGGCCTCCCCTTATCCCACAATGCTAGGCGTCAGATATCCAGATCTCATTTGGTAGAGCTAACACCATGGAAAAAACACCTGTGCCCACCACAAGGTTTACCTACAGTGCTACAAACAGAGGAGGACGTAACCTAAAAAAAAGAGTCAACCACAGGAAGAAGGCCTCAAAAGGAATTCTTCTCGGTCCTAACCAAGCTAGGGGGATGGAGGGTGGGACGCAAGAAAGAAGGCGAGATGAAGACAACTAACATGGAACGTTATGGTAGGTACATAATTTCTTAATGTTAAGCTGTCTATCTCGCCTTCATTCTTGCTGGATGGGACAGCGTCCCTAGCACCTTAGCACTGAGTGGCTCATTGAAACAGACTCTTGAGCACAGTGGAACCAAAATCAGCTCGACTCCTGGAGGCCATATCCAACTTGTAATGTGAAATGAAGGTATGAGGAGTGGCCCATGTGGCTGCAGCACAAATAGATTCCATTGGAAGTCTAGCCTGAAAAGCTACCGACGTAGCCAATGCTCTGGTGGAATGAGCTTTTGGTTTTGTAGGGAGTTCTTTATGTCTCAGTTGGTAGATCAAGGTAATAATAGAGGCCAGCCACCTGGACAAGGTTACCTTAGAAATTGGCAGGCCATGCTTGCCCTCAGCATAGGACAGGAAGAGTTGATCTGATTTTCTTGTCTGTTTGGTCCTATCCAAATAAAAACGTAATTGCCTGTGAATGTCCAAATAGTGTAACTTTTGCTCAACTCTGTTTGAATAATTAGGAAAAAGATGGGAAGATCAATAGCCTGATTGAGATTTGTCTCTGAGGGTATTTTGGATAAAAAGGAAGGATTAGTCCTGAGTGAAACTCTATCTTTGTGAAAAATAAGATAAGGAGTATGAATACAAAGGGCTTGAAGTTCCGATACTCTTCTGGCTGAGGTGATGGCTACTAAGAAGAGAGTCTTCCAGGAGAGAAGCCGCAGGTTCAAAAGGAGGGAGAATCAAAGAAGTTAATATCAAGTTCAAATCCCAGAGGGGGGGGTCTTTAACCGGGGGTCTAAGTCAAATAGTCCCCTTAAGAAAGGCCTTACAAAGTTTGTGGGACATGATACTGGACTCTGATAGGTCAACGTGAAAATTTGTGATAGCAGCCAATTGGACCCTAATGGTGGCAGATGAGGAACCTGCTCGAAAAAGTTCTGCCCAAAAAATCTAAAACGTTATGGACAGGGGCTGTAAAGGGGTCTATCTTTTTATCCTCTGCCCAGAAAGAAAAACGTTTCCACTTACTAGCATAAGTCTTCCTAGTAGAAGATATGTGTGAAGAAAGTATGATTTCACGCACTGGCTGAGCAATATGTGGAAGCTTGGCTAAGGTTGGAAGTGGAGCAACCAAGCTGTGAGGTTGAGAGAGTGAAGGGATTGGTGCAGCCCGCCCGACTGATGGATCAAGAGGTCTGGCACTGGGTCCAGATTCCAGGGCTGCTCCGGCAGGTGACGATGCAGGAATGGGAACCAAATTTGTCGAGGCCAGTAAGAAGCAACGAGGATCATCCTGGATCCCAAAGCGGTCGCTTTCTGAATCAGTTTTGGAATTAAGGGAAAAGGAGGGAATGCATAGAGAAGACCCCGGGGCCAATCGTGAACTAGAGCGTCTCTGGGGGAATGGCCTGGGAGGGGGAAGAGAGTGAAGAAGTCGCTCCACTTGCTGTTGAGAGGGGTTGCAAAAAGGTCGCAGCAAGGTTGACCCCATCTGTGGAAAATTTTGTCCGCTACTAACAGATTGAGAGACCACTCGTGAGGCATAAGGATTGCTCTGCTTAGCCTGTCCGTTATGACGTTGGACTTCCTGGGGATGTGCATTGCTATCAGAAACCGTTGAGAGGAGATTGTCCACTGCCAGAGTCTGATTGCTTCTCGACATAAGGGATAGGACCTGGTTCCGCCCTCCTTGTTGATGTACCACACTACCAACATATTGTCCGTCTGAACTGCAATAGTCCCGGTAGGCAGAGAGTCCTGAAGAGCTTGCAACGCTAAAAGTACCTCTCTCATCTCCAAGACGTTTATGTGCAGATGGTACTCTAGGGGTTGCCAAGTGCCCTGGACAGTCCTGCCCTGAAAATGACCCCCCCACCCGATCAGGGAGGCATCCATTGTCACCGTGGCAACCGGAGGAGGAAGGACAAACGGTCTGCCCTGAAAAACTTGAGGGGAGACCATCCACCAAGAAAGGTGGTCTTTGCATGATTGGGTGATTATTATGTTGTGAGACATCGGAAGCTGTTGAAAGGACCATTGGGTAAAAAGCATCCACTGAAGAATCCGCATGTGAAAACGAGCCAGGGGAAGTAATGTGATTGCTGCTGCCATGAGACCCAAGGTTTGCAGTACAAATCTGGCCTGAATTCTCTTGCATTGTAGTAACGTTTGAACATGTCGGAGAATGTCTAATACTCTTTCTAATGGAAGTTTTGCCGACAGTTCTTTTGTATTTAATATGGTGCCTATAAAGGTTAGAGATTGACACGGCGACAATGCAGACTTTTCGAAGTTTATAGAGATACCTAGCTCAGAGCAAGTTTGGATGGTATAATCTCTGGCTCGGATTAGCTGATGCCTGGTGCAAGCAGATAGGAGCCAGTCATCTAGATATGGAAACACATGGAATCCTCGCCGTCTCAGGTGAGCCGTAACCACTGCCATGCATTTGGTGAACACCCTGGGGGCTGTGGTGAGACCAAAGGGCAGGGCTCTGAATTGATAGTGACTGGCTCCTAGCCAGAAGCGGAGAAACCTCCTGGAGCGTCTGTTCATTCTGATATGGTAGTATGCATCCTGAAGGTCTATGGAGCACATCCAGTTGTCCGGACCCAAAAAGGGTAGAATGGACTGAAGCGTGACCATCCGGAACTTCGTTCTTTGAACAGACTTGTTTAACCTGCTGAGATCCAAAATGGGGCTTCAGTCCCCTGTTTTTTTTGGTACCAAAAAGAACTTGGAGTAAATCCCGGATCCTTGCTGGTCTGCTGGGACTGGCTGGATGGCTATTTTTTCTAGCAGTTTTGAAATTTCTAGTACTGCTTGTTCCCTTAGACTGGGTGGAACATCTGGAAGGGATCTGTTTGTTTGCACGGGGGTGTGGACAAAGGGGATTTTGTAACCCTCGGATATGATAGACTGTACCCATTTGTCTTGTGTGAGGAGTCGCCAGGCTTCTGGGTTCAGTGACAATCTTCCCCCGACTGCCTCCGAGGGTGGACAGTCGGGTAGCCCCTCAGGGGTGCTGAAAGCATTTGTCAGAGAAAGCTTCCTTGCTACCCTGATTTTGTGGACCCCCTCTGCCCCTCGGGTGACGTCTATTGTTGTTCCCTCCTCTGCCCCTGGAGGGAAACTTGCCACGTGTGTCAGGCACGACTCCCTGGAGTTTGCGAAACCACATTTTTCCACTCTTCTGACCTTTAGGATATGGTCTAGAGGGAGTAGAAAAATGGACTCCCACGGCAGAGAGAGTCTTGCCTTCCTGCTCACACCTGGTAAGGGTATCCTTCACCTGTGGTCCAAACAAAGTGGAACCATCGAAGGGGGTATTGGTGAAGGACACCTTAAAGGGGTCAGCAAAGTTACAAAACTGCATCCAGGCATGTCTTCTCAAAGCCACACCTGTGCCTGCGGCCCTACTCGCCCCATCGGCTGCATAAGAAATGAGCCGCATGGAGGAGCTGACTATAGAGTTAAGGGTCGCCAGCTAGGAGTTAATCTTTTCCTGAGACCCCGCAGCAGATGGATCCTGAAGGGTATCACCCAGTTCCCTTTGAAGGTGGGTGAAATGGCACAGATAGTTCAGCGACCGCATGGAAAAGGTCGCTGAAGAAAACATCCGCTTCCCATACCTGTCCATTGTCCTAGATTCTTTATTAGGTGGATGGACAGGTACAGAAGGGTCAGCCAACTCCTTCTTAGTGACTGCTGCAACCACCATGGCATCAACAGGGACACCCTTTGTAAGAAACTGTTTGTCGGATGGGGCTGTAATGAATTTTGTGGGCCTGCGGGGAGTTGGTTCCACTGTGTCTGGGGCCGTGCACGCCTTCCAAGCCACCACTTCCATGAGCAGGTCGAAAGGCGGAGACACCCAGGAGGTGGAAGGGTGAGAACCAAACGCATCCAGGTACACCAACTCGTCCTCGGAAGGGTTAAGGGCAGTCCAGTTCCCTCTCTGTCTAAGGATCTCAAGGATGTCTGAGAAGGAGACATCCTCAGAGGGGGACCTTGGGGACCCTTCCGAATCCTCCAAGTCGGTGTCTGAGGTGACTGACTCGGGGGAGTCAACATGTTTCCTCTTACATTTTCTCTTCCGAGGGGGCTCCTCTGAATGATCAGGGGAGGCCTCGGAAGAGGAAGATACACCCAATGGGGCTACCTGGAGCGCCTGTTCTCCACGCTTGGGGTCAGGAGGGTGGACAGAGACCGATGCAGGCACCATAGGGGGAGGAGCCAAAGGGGTCGATCGCGGAGCCGACACCGGAGTCAGCACGCTCCTCATGACCTCAAAGGCACCCCTATCAGGCAGAGAAGAGGGTCCCTGCTCCGAAGAGACGTGAACCCCTCCCGGCACCGAGAGGGATGGCTCCGAGACCGATGTCAGGGCCGAGCTCACCTGCGCCAAGGCCCCGAGAGGGAGAACGGGGTCGGACAAGGGTACGATGCCACTCTCCCCCTCGGAGCTGACGAGGGAGTCTCGGTGCCCGGATCCCTCCAAGGACAGAGCCATTAAAGAGCTCGGAGCCGATGAGGGAGCCAAAAGGTGTGGTATCGGCTCCGACATTCCGACGATTCGGCCTCAACAAGTTCCGGCTCCGAACACAGTGGTAGAGTTGGAGGAGGAACTGTTGAAGACACAGGGATAGCCACAGTCTGTTGAGAAGGGCTAGTCAACATTTTGGCCAGTGCCTGCAACTTAAGGAGCCTACTGACCACCCTCTCCAAGTCATGATCAGATAGCCTGGAGGACCGAGAGGAATGGGATCTATGGCTCCACTCCAATTGGAGTAATGGAGACCTGAGAGCCGAATGAACGGACTCAGAGAAGGCTCCGATAGCAATGTCGGAGCCGACTGAGGTCTCAAAGTGTCGGTTCCAGCCGAAACCAATGAGGAGGCAGAAGCTCCACTTGGCGTCGGCTCCGAACAGGGAGCCGACAGTTTGGCGGGCTTTAAGGATTTCCCCGACGAAGACTTGGCCAGGGATCCTTCTGCCTTTAACAAGCCCCTCAAAATGAGCTTATTCCTACACTCCTGCAGGACTCTCGGACTGAAGGCATGACAGACTGAACAGGAGTCCTGCAGGTGTAGGGGGCCTAAGCAATAAAAACAACAAGTGTGACCGTCTGTCAGAGACATCTTCTGACAGCATGAGTCACACTTCTTGAAACCTGAGACCTTGGTATCTTTAGACATATTACAGAAGAGATACCAAGGAAAGTTAACTAGTGCATAAAACAATACACACACACACACACACACACACACACACACACACACACACACATACACACACACACACACACACACACACACACACACACACACACACACACACACACACACACACACACACGCACTAGGTAAAACTAACAGTAACAATACCACTAAAACCACAACAGTTATCACTAACAAAAAAAAAATATATATATATCTATATATATATCTATATATATATATATATATATTATACAAGATGACTATAAGACTAGAAAACGGCAGCTAACTAGGCCTAACACTACCCTAAAGGGTGAGGGGGGGTGAAGAAACCTCTGTAACAACTGAAAAAAGAGTTTCTAAGTGGGATCTAAAGGGGTACACAATCTAATTAAACTAATAGGGAAGAATAACTAAATATTACACAATACTGGCAGCAAAAAATACAATAAAGAATTATACGACCTGGAGCCAGTAAAAAAACGCAACCTTGTAGCTGAAGCGGCAAACGAGATCTGGGTATCTGACGTCTAGCATTGTAGGATAAGGGGAGGCCTCGAGCCGGTAAATAGCTCTCGAGCTTTAGTAAAAGGCCGAGTCGGAGCCGAGGATCGGCTCCGAACCCATCCAGCAACTTAACATCATCATGTTACAGGTGGTAATAGATCTATTTTCAACATATATATGCTGATATATGGCTTCAAGCCCCAAACCTTTCCAATTCTGACAATAACTTATCCTGTTTTACCTTCTCCATTATTTTTCCACAACATGAAAGTAGACTTGAGTGTCTATATAACTCTGTGTTCGTCCTACTCCCCTTTGCCTTAAAGACAGGTTTAATAAGTGCATGTCTCCAATCTTGAAGAATCTCCCCATATTTATATAACCTAGTAAATAGATATAATAGTATTTCCCTTTTTTAATTTCTCCAAAACTATTGCATTTCTAACACCGTGACTGGAATGGACCCCATTCCCAAGTCAAAGTACGATTAAAGTTCATGAAATTAGTACTTTTTCACTCTGATGTCAGCCAGTAAGTGCTCTTTGCAGCACCCACAATGTGCCCAGTAATGACTCCTTCTGCAATTTGTATGGAGTTACATGCATTGGTACCATATCTAAATATGACTGTAGACTCATTTTTTATAAGACCCATTGCTCCTACTACTACTGGAACTATCTGAGTTTCTTTCTTCTACATTGTTCTCATTTCTGCTTGCAAATCCTGGTAGTTTATAACTTTGTGTCTCTGTACACTGGATACTGTAGTCAAGAAGTGTGGGAATTTCAATGATCAATGCTATTTCTGTCTTCTTTTCTTGGACCACAATATCCGGTTTTCTAGCATATCTTTTGAAATGTTGGTAATGGATGATCCCATGTGATGTAGAGTTCATCATTTTCTATGATGCTTTGTGGCTCATGCCTCCAGTGTTTTTCAGCCACTTCAGTACCATACTGTTTGCACAATCCCTAGTGCAACAGTCTCATCACATTATTATGCCTTTCAGTATACAGTCCTTCTGCCATTAGTATGTCGCAATCAGAGAGGTGTGAAACTGTTTCCAGTTCTGTTTTGCAAAGCCTACATTTGTCTGTTTCTCCCACATGTTCAATGGACTTTGTAAACCAACGTGTACGTAGCCCACTGTCTTGTGCCACCAATATTAACCTTTCATCTCTTGATTTGAATTTGCCTCTCCTTAACCATTCTTGCATTCGTTCCTGATTAACATGAGGTTCTTCCAGAAGTTTTCTATACTTGGAACTATATTTATGCGTTTTCCACATTTCTTGCCTTCTCATCTAGTCCTTCACCTTAAATTCTTTCTTTTGTTTTTTGGCACATTCAGTTGCTGCCCGATTTTTATCTGCTTCTGGTGTGATTTCCATTCCTGCTTGACACTATGCTTCTGCTAGATTAAGCAGAGAAGTCATCTTGGATTTATTCTCTTCATGTTTCAAAACTTTCACTATGTTTGGTCTTGTGAGGTCAGCAGACATGTGTGGAGTCCCACGATTGCTGATCTATACATGTAATCAATTTCAAGGAGGCCCATCCCTCCTTCAGAATGGGGAATATATAATCTTGGTGTACACTGAGTTTTATAAATCATTTGGAGAGCATGAAGCTTCTTTCTTGTTTTCCTGTCCAATCTATCCAACGTGTTTTGGGGCCAGTCAATCACTCCAAAACTGCAAGTTAGGACAGGAAGTGTAAATTGGTTTAGAACTTGGATTTTGTTCCTAGATGTCAATACTGTTCTCAGGATTAATTTAAGTCTTCTGAAATATTCTTTACTAAGTTTTATTTGCATTTGTTTGTGTTTTATTGCTGATCCTTCATCAATTCCCAAATATTTATACACTCCCTCTTGCTCCAGTTTTTTTATATCACATTCTTGTCCCAAACTGATGTTTTCCTGGTGCTGCAGTTTTCCTGCTTTAAAGGTTGCTTTTGCACATCCATCAAGACCAAATGACATTCTTACATCATCTGCAAAACTTTTGACAACCTGCGGCTGTGCTTTTAGTTCCTCATCTGATGAGCTATACAGTTTTAAATCATCAACAAAGAGAAGATGAGAAGTCTTTATACTTTGTTGTTTTCTAGGAGCCAAATTATAGCCATGGCCTAAGCTGTTAAGTAGACAGCTTAATGGTTAAGGGCAAGGCAGAATAGCAGCAGTGACAGAGAATCACCCTGGAATACCCCCCTTTGAATTTTTATCCCTGGGATAATAATTTGCCCTTTAACATGGCTTAATTGCAAAGTGGTCTGCCACTGTTTCATGGTCACTGTAATGTAGTCAATCAGTGTAGGATGTATCTTATACATTTTGAAGCACTCTTTTATCCATGAATGTGGAATACTATCAAATGCTTTTGTGTAGTCAATCCATGCCATACTTAGATTCTTCCCCTTTTTGCAGTTCTCCACTATGACGTTACTCAACAAAAATGATCCTTTGTTCCATATAACTTTCTTTTACTGGCCTTTTGTTCTACTGACATAATTGAGTTTTCTTCTACATGACTATAAACGCTGTTGGCATCAATTCCTATTTATAGTTTATATCTTGTTGGAAGGCAAGTTATTGGTCTATAATTTTTAGGGTAGCTTGCAGGTTCACTCTTAAGTAAGAGCATTGTTTTTCCTGTTGTTAGACAGGTTGGTGTCTGTCTGGGGTGCACATATAAAACGGTCTTACTCATGGCTAAATCTTTGTGCAAAGATGTTAATACTTTTAGCCAAACGTTAGGTACTGCATTTGGGCCTGTGGTTTTCCAATTAGAGGCTTTTCTTAATTTTATTTCAATCTCTCTGGCTGTTACTTCATCCCATTTCATATCCTGTACATTTAAACTTCTTATTCTTGCTTTAACTTCTTTTATTCATTTAGCATCTTTATTATGTTCCACCAGATCTTCATAGATACTTCTCCAAAATTAATCTAGTTCTTTTTTTTGGCAGTCTTTCAATTCCTTTTACCTTGTTTCCCAATTCTCTATGGAACATTTTTGGGTCATCAATAAATTGCTTATTTTGTACTTTTCCTTTACATGTGTTTTCATATCTTCTAATTTTTTCCACCTGTGCTTAAATTTTTAGTTTATTTGTGACAGTGCATGACAAATCCTGGTCTGTTCTAATACTACTCATTGCTTTTATCACATCCATCTTTCTTAGTATTTTTGTTGATCTGTTCCCTTTTCTATAGTCTTCTAACAGTGACACTTCTTATCTTAATTGTTTTATAGTTTTCTCCATTTGATACTTCTATAATGATATTCGATTTCTCCCCTTCCTTTCCCTGACTACCCTGTGTTCTTGTGGTAGAACTTTATTAGTTATTAACTTAGCTGCACCGTAATATATCCTGATTACTTCAGTTATATTGCATGGATCTCTATGGACAGTCCTAATTACTCTGTTCATTTGTTTTATCAGACTTCTGACTTTTGGGGTTTTATTGGCCTTCTGCAGTCTATTTCTTTCACTGATCTTGACATATCTAGATTTTCAAATCTAGGTGCTTAGGATTTCCCTCTTTCTTCCCCCCTTGGCGGACCTGATGTGACTCAGATTGAACTCTACAGTTCCCTACAAAACGGTGTCTACAGGACTGCAATCAGTTTCTCTAAGCATTTAAGCAGATTGAACTCTACAGTTCCCTACAAAACGGTGTCTACAGGACTGCAATCAGTTTCTCTCAGCATTTAAGCAGACTGAACTCTACAGTTCCCTACAAAACGGTGTCTACAGGACTGCAATCAGTTTCTCTCAGCATTTAAGCAGATTATTGAACTCTACAGTTCCCTACAAAACAGTGTCTACAGGACTGCAATCAGTTTCTCTCAGCATTTAAGCAGATTATTGAACTCTACAGTTCCCTACAAAACAGTGTCTACAGGACTGCAATCAGTTTCTCTCAGCATTTAAGCAGAGTAGGTTGCACACAAAAAGCATTTGTTAAGCTTTCACTTACAGCGCTGTGTAATTAAGCAGGTCACCATATTGGTCAGCCATAGGACTCTTTTTTTCTACTTGAGTGTTTGCCTCCTTCCCCTGTAACTTAAGTAAACTGACTCTTACATTAAGAGCTATAATACTTACCTTATAGCTTTAGGACACCTTAGGAAACCTTGTAAACTGCAATAGCCTTGCTACGTTCGCCCTTGCTATGCTCAGGCTCTCTTAGCTCCCCTTCCTGCCCCCAATTTCCTCCCGCCCCCAGTACCTCTAAATTTATAATACTAAAGCCACTCCCCCACTTTCTAGATCCTATCTGCTTTCATCTGGGATAATTCCACCCACCCCCATTCTTCTACCTACATTTTAATAGCACCTATTAGCTTTCATCTGGCATTCTCCCATCCCCCTTCCAGTACCTTTACCTCACCACTCTATCCTCTGATGTTGCATCACCAGGTAAAACAGTTCCTTAACTCACTAGCTGAATCACAAATAATGATATACTGCTTTTTACTACCCCTCTTGTTTGCACCATACCTCCTTACCTTGTATGAAAACCAGTTTCTCACGGGATTTCAGGTCGCAAAAGGCCATACTATCACCCCAGCTGTAAATCCTTCCACCTTCAACTATACTTACAGTACCAGACCCTTTCCAACATCTTGTTCAGTCTATCAACATCTCAACCCCAGCACATTAGCTCTAGACCCAAACACTACCAAAAACTAATAAACAAATTCCTGAAGTTCATCACCAAGTATAGACTCAACCTAATACTTGGTGGTGATATTCACCCCAACCCTGGCCCACCCACTTCAGATACACATACCCCCTCTACTTGCAATCTAAGCTACAAACCTACAATTAATAGGCCAACTAACTCTCTCCTAGCCTGTCATCTCAATATTAGAAGCATTAATAACAAGGTACATGAATTGCATGCACTTCTGGATGTCCACTCCCCTGAGATTTTCTGTTTATCTGAAACCTGGTTAAAATCTAACACTAAAGACAATGAAGTGTTACCACCTGGGTACAACATACACAGGCTGGATCGTGATTCGAGGAAGGGGGGTGGGGTAGCTGTACTCTAGAAATCTGAGTTGAATGTCACCATAAATATAATACAACCACCTCAGATTAATAACTCAGAGATTCTTACCACCTAATTGCAACTTAATGAAAATAAATTCATTAATATCATCTGTATGTACATTCCCCCAGGTAACAATATATCTACACTTGAAGATATCCTGCACTGGCTATCTTGTCACTACCCCCAAGAAACCCTACTACTTGGAGACTTTAACATAGACTGGGGCACCTGTTCCTCAGAATCCCCAACCACCCATATTAACCTGCATGCATTTACACAAATTATATCCACCCCTACCAGGATAGGTAAACCCAACCAAAAAGAAAGCATACTTGACTGGGTACTCATAAATAGTCACCCCCAACTGTACACCTCTGGTACCCTCCTTGATAGCCTAAGCGATCACCTTCTCACATATGTAATTAAGCACAAAACCATTAATTCCCAACAACCCTTACTCAGAAAGGTTAGAAACAATAAAAACGTTGACCCTGCCAAATTCCAACAAGAACTAAACTCATGTAATTGGTCTATTCTAAAGCGCCTCCCCTTAGAGGAAGCAGTAGCATACTTTAACAACAAATTCCTTGAGATCCTTGATTTGCATGCACCTGTTCGCTCAAAGAGAACCAAGGCAAAAACTGCGCCATGGCTTTCTAAAGAGTCTAAACTCAAAATTACCCTTACAAACAAAGCATGGGCTTTATGGCGTTCTTCTAAAGACCCACAAGATCACAGGAACGAAACCAAAAAAATCAATTTTACAAGACAAAAAACAATACTAATGTAATTTACAGACAGTAAATCAAAATAACCCTCAGAAGTTTTGGGCAGGTTTAAATAATCTACTACATCCTGGACAAACTTCAACCCCAATCCCTGCTGCTACTATTGATAAAACCCCTGAAGAGGTTTCTGACAGTTTTAACCGATTCTTTACTGAGACAATTCAAGCCCTAGCTAGCCAACTACCTCCTAGCTCCCCTGGTCCTGAAAGTAGCACCCCTAGAAACCTACTCACATTCAGCTTCCAACCAGTCGCCACTTCACTTATCCGTACCTTGATCAAAAAATTAAAACCCACTACACTTTCTGCTGATCAACTCCCTGCCGGGTACCTACAAAAATCAGCTGATGCTATTGCTTACCCCGTCTCAATACTAATCAATCGGACCACAGTAGAAGCTAATATTCCCATCATCTGGAAAATATCCTATGTAATCCCACTTCAGAAAAGAGGCAGCTCTACTGAATTCTCCAATTATAGGCCAATAGATATACTCTCTCCACTTGCAAAGATTATGGAAAAATGTATTCATAGACAACTCATGCACCACTTAATCCAGAATCACCTTATGGCAGACACTCAGCATAGCTTCCGTCCTCATCACAGTACTACTTCAGCCCTCCTAGCCTTTACCAACACCATAAACCATAATCGCAACAATAAATATATATCCTCAGCCCTCTTCTTGGATCTTTCCAAGGCATTCGATATGGTTGATCACCAACTTTTAATCCACACCCTGCAAACATTCTGTCTAGAAACTTGAGCCCTTCAATGGTTTCAATCCTACCTGAATGGTCGACAGCAGGCTGTCCTCTGGCAGAACAATCTCTCTAACCTTCTACCTAACACCCTTGGAGTACCACAAGGGTCTATACTAGGGCTCTTGCTGTTCTCCATCTTCATTAACGACCTTTATACTGTCATCCCAAAAGTCAGCTGTATCCAATATGCTGATGACTCTACTCTGATTTGCTCAGCCACATCTCCAGTAGAGTTATGGTCAGCTACCCAGACCACCTTTAATACAATAGAAAACTGGCTTTCTGAACGTCTTCTGATCCTAAATCCCAAAAAAACTAAAACGCTGTTATTTTCACCAACACGTAGGTCTACCGCTTTCACCTTTACCATAAATTCAAATGATGGCACAATAATCTCCCCTGACCCCTCTACAAAACTATTAGGTTTCATCATAGACAATAATCTAAAATTCAACCTACATGTTAACCAAACTATCAAAACCATCAATAAAAAACTAGGGTCAATTTACAGAATAAAAGCCTTCCTAACACCTCCAGCTAAAATTGCCATAGCTCGCTCTTACCTTCTTTCAACCCTTCTGTATGCATCCCCTCTACTCTCAAATTTAAACAAGACTGTCCTTAACAAACTCTGCCAGGTTTGCTACTGGGCTGCCTTTTAGGACACATCATTGCATCAATCTAAATCAGCTTGGGTGGCTTGAACTACCCAGCCTAATCCAGTATAACCAACTGATTATGGCCTATAAAATCCTCTTTAATCCGGACAATACTCCTGCACTTAAAAATATTATCACCCCCTATAACAATCCTAGACCGCTTCGATCCTCTAACAAACTGCTAATTCAAACTAGCAAAATTAATAACACAGCTGATGACTCGCTCTTTGCAAACTCTGTAAGTTGATCCTGGAACTCTCTTCCAGCTGATAGTACCTTACTTTCCACCTTAGGTCAATTTAAAACTAGACTCAAACAACATTTGTCACTTAACTGGCTATGTCAATGTATCAAGCCTGGCTAACTCTCTAGAATGTGTAAAAATCTGTTAACCAGTTTACTTTGTAATTTAATTTAATCCTGACGCGCTCAGGATTAACTCTAACCTGTGGAACTTGTTTAACTTGCTTACTTATGTAATCTCTGTAAATAGTCTGTCTGTAATATGTAATGCTGGTATTATGTAATGCTGTATCTGCTTACCCTTGAAGCTTTTCTCCCCGGGCCTCCGCTGAAAATGGACATGCATCCAGTCGGACTATCCCGGTCAACAAATGTAAAATAAAATAAAAAATAAAATAAAAATATCTATCTATGTCAATTAAATCAAGCAAGTCTTCTCTTAGCTCATTTTCTTACAAACTGAGGGCACATCCCTTGTTTTCCATTTCCTGCAGCATTCTATAGAAAGTTCTATAGCATATTCCTGTGGCACCTTCTCTTCAATTTCATCCTGTGCCATCTGTTGCTCTGTCATATGGGAACTCAGTGGTCTATCACTCCTCAACATTGGCTGCATCAGAGTTTCCACAGCTTCCTGTTCCTTTTCCCTCTGTCTAGCTTCAAGTAAACATTTATACTGGTTTCCTGTGGAAGGCTTATATCTTGATATGGCACCTAAACAACTGTTTCCTGTTCAACTGTTTTCCCCTTAATTTGGATATCCATTGCTCTATCCTGTTATGGTGCTTTCTGCATTAGGTTTTCTACACTGAATCCCTCACTTTGCAGGTGCTCCATAACCTAAATTTCTATTTCTTTAACTTCTCCATTACTAATTTCCTTTTCTACTTTTCCTCTTCGCTTTATTTTTTGTATTGTAAAGTTTTCCATATCTGGATTCCTTTGCCTGTATTTCTCTTCAAATATCTTTGGTGCTGCTCTTTTTATTGGTTAGTTTTGCTTTCTCCTTTGTATAAGTATTATACCATATCAAATCTCTTTTCCTTTCCCATGTCCATATTTCTTCTTCAGATGTCTCCTGATCTTCCTGTTTCTCCTTATTTTGGGGACTCACTCCATCATGCTGTGATGTAACATGTGTTAGACCTTCTACACCAAATCCTTCACTTTGCAGGCACTCACCTTCAACTTCTGCTTTTTTTTTTTAATTCTGCTTTACTAATCTTCTTTTCCATGTTCAATCTTTGTGATTTTTTTTATTGTGAAATTTTAATATGTAATGGTACTGTAAGTTCATGTTGAAGTGTTCTCAGGTTATTATTACTATTTCTGTCTCCTCCCTCTGCTTTGTTTGGATCCAGTTTGCATAGTTCTTTTTCAAAACAATCTAATTTGATTTCAGTATCTGAGGTTACCTGGATGTCACTAGGACAACTTAACATCCACCCCTTTTGTGGAGCCTATCTGTTTTGCATAAAATTTAGCAAAATATATCTATAATTTATGTCTAAGAATAAATTCTAGAATCTACAGTTTGTATGTTTTCACTCCTTCCACAACTTAGATATAAAGTGGTTTCCTATTATGCTCAAAAATCTGTATATAAATTTTCTTCAAATTCTGTCTCACACTTTCCTTAATTTGTTCGTCAGGTTTATTTCATTTTTCAGAGTTGTAGTTCGACTTTTTTTCCATTTCTTATATTTTTTTACTCTCACCTTAATCAGGTATCTTGTTCTTATGGAAACATATCCCCCTGACATTGTATGCCTAGATCCTGATGTTAAACATTTTTTTGATGTTTTGCACTCAAACAATTTCTCCTTCAAAACTTTCTACATTCTGTAGTTTTTCCACTGAACACATCACTCCAATTAGTTTTACACAGTGACGGTTTTGCTTCCATATAATCTGTTATTAATATTCTGTGCACTGGTTTACATTTCAGTTTGGCTCATCAAATGTAGTTACCCTCTGTATTTGCCACAGTCCTTACAGCTATGTCATACCACATCCATATCATACATCTGACATACATAATGCTTGCTGTGCAGAAATGCATGCATGTGCACAAACAAAGACTGAAACAGTTGTCAAGTATATAGATTTGTTTGTTGTGCCATACATGGCTGGTGCTGCAAGTTAATGCTTGCCTGTCATCCACTGAATACATGGGATGTTTTTCAGTACATGTGCACTGAAGCCACAAGGCTCCACTGACCTAACAGTTGTACATACTGGCCTGGGTTACATTTGAGTTACATTTTGTGGAGCACCATGGCCGGTACACAAGTGGCCAGCAGAGAAGAATGGTGATAGGATGTCCATGAACAGCTGGTGGTAGCAGTCTGCCTGGAAGCAGAACACACAAACAAAAGAGCAGTATGGCTTCTGTAAAATAAAGAAGTTGAGTTAGGAGTACCTGAAGTGTGTTGGAGTTGTCTGTCCCGCAGGGAGGCCCAGTGCTATACTATGCTACAACAGAGGAGACCATCAATCAAATACAAGCTCCCCTGAACAATTTTTACAGTGCAGAGATGCAAATTATAAAGAACATCACCGTCAGCCAGCACATGGTCACACAGATCCTGTTTGATTGTCATACCTCTGCTAGGTGACGTAAATGGGTCTATATTAGTCCGTCGCATGCAATTGCAGCGAACACCAGATCGTCAACCCTCATTCAGCGAAAATCATTTCAGCGATTCGCTGAATTTACCAAGGGCAAGCAAATGAAATGGCATGCCCAACAGAATTTGAATACTTGCATTTCAAAATCTACATTTTTTTTTGTGGTTACTTCAGTGTGTTCTGTTTTTTCCCCTTTCTTTATCATTTGCTGCAAATCCCTTTTCTGGCTGTTTGTGAGAGATCTGCTAACTCTGTTGGTCATCTACAGTGTATTGTTTCACAGCTTATCCACTGGATTTGTTGACTTGGACTCTGGTATTACTGTTCACTTGTCACAGGCACTGATGAGTATACCTACTTGTGGTCGAGGTAAAATTCCTCAAGCATTAGCTGCCTGAAGTGCATGATGCTGAGGAATAGGTTCACAGGTTCATAGGTAGGTGCTAGGCTATTGGCCCTAGGGCCTATACAAGCCTAGCCAAAAAGGTACCCTGGCTTTCGCCACCCAAGAAAATTATTTTCCTGTACTCCTGTCAAGCAGAATCACAGAAGTGACCCCCGAGGTGAATTTCTTATTACCCATCCAATCATCAAGATTTTTCTTGAAGAGTGCTAATGAGGAGCTCTGTTTGACATAGATAGGTAGTCTGTTCCAGAGCATGGGAAGTCAGTGGGACAGGAATCCATCCCTCCAGCATGTTCTGTTAATTGTGATGACAAGGTTTAGGTCCATAGAGCGTGTAGCTTGGAGGGATTGGGATTTCTTTAAGTGGAGCATGTCCAACAGCTCTAGGTTTGCCATAGCTTTGTATGTTAGGCAGAGATCGCCTCTGAGTAGGCAATATGCGACGGAGTAAAGCTGGAGTTTTTTGAGTCGGTCTGCGTAGGGCATCTGTTTGAGGTCAGTAATCCTCTTTGTGAGGTATTTCTGCAGCCTTTCCAGTTGTTGTAGATGTCTTGTGAGGTACATACCAAAAGGGGCATTGTACTATATAATGGGTCTAATGAGTGATGAGTAGAGGGGAACAATTACCTCTTTTTTTCTGGACGAGAAACCTTTTGTGATGAGATGTGCCATGTAGAAGGATTTCATGACCACTGTAGTGATGTGATTATCAAAGGACTACTGTCCACCTGTGTCCCAAGGTCTCTTATCACACATTCGGTGTTAAGTAGACTACCGCCTATGTGGTAGTTCATGGGTACAGAGTTTTTACCCAAGGAGAATACAACAACAATCCCTGATTTCCATATGAAATCACTGCAGTTGAGATATCTGTGTGCATAGTGGAGTATATATACATTTTAGGGAGGATGGGGAGCTTGCCCCCTACACTGGACATGTGAGTGTGTGTGTGTGTGGGGGGGCAACACTTAACATTTAATTTTTCTGTCCTTTTCAGTTTTGGGCATTAGCTTTTGCCATACAGGTTTCCCAGCATTCTGATGTTCAGTATTCTAGAGTAGAACTTTATCGATGGTGTCAGTGCAACATATATGCCAGCTGCAATACATGAAAACTGACTACACAGTTTACTGATGCAAAATGTGCTATGTATTTATATAGCCTGTATGTCATTATCTGTTATTTGTCATGTCTGCACAAAGCACTGAGCCGCAGCCATGATATAAGTCAGAACAAAGGAAGACATGCAATACACTTCCATGATAAGTCTTATGTGTTGCATGCTGTTTTCAAAATCCTTTTGAGGCATCATACCCCTCTTCACTTTCAAAGTAAATGAACAATAGCGCGTCTCAATGCAATGTAAAGTCATGCTTCCGTTCACTAGATGTCTCGTATACTGATATTTCACGTCTGCTATATGCATCTACGTGGTGCCCCATTCAATGATGCTAACATATGACTACCTAACTACTCACATTCCCAATTATCTGGCACCTGGTTTGCTGTGATCTGCTTTGTCACAGCTGAGGTAGAGACATATGGCTTCTTGAGGTATGCACAGATATGTCTTGTGCGGATGCTTACATCAGTCTGTGTGACATACAAGACATCAGTGATATGGACACATGGTGCTCTGCAGCCACCCATCTCCACTCCTACATTGCTAGCCATTCTTGTTAACAGGTGCTTCTGGATTTCCAGCTCTTCACATGATGACATGAGCTGAATATTCTACAGCAAATGCCTGCTACTTCCAAATCCCCTACTGTTTTGCAAGTTTTGCAGGTCATCTGTCTGCTATTGCACACACAGCATTATGCAACATTTTTATGTTTATTGTTTATGTTTTTTTTTCCACATTTTTGTGCTGTGTAGGAAGCAAAGCATAGATTCTGGTACACAGCACAATGCTGCTTGAGCTCCTTGTGTAGCATGCTTTGCTGCAAACAATCTGCAGTCCTTTGTGTTGCTTTCTTTGTTGCGAATGCCACTATTTTTAAATTGCACATTTTCAGCTCTGCGTTCCAGCACTTATCTGGCATGTCTTAGTATGCACTACACATTACCACAATCAAGCCCTATTTCCACTGTAAGTTATGGCTTTAATTTATAAGAGCATTTGTGGTCATATACTCCTTTGAGACAGCAAGAAATATCAAGCAGAAGTGTGTATGTAATTCAGTTGTACAGCAAGTATTGTCTTCAAGAACTCACTGCACAAGATTTGTGCATTACTCTGTTATTCTCTGAACCAAGTGTTATAGTCATAACTCTGTTACTTACAATATTAAAGGATGTCCATCTCACAAACAGTTCATAGGTTCATAGGTGGATACTAGGCTATCTGCCCTAGGGCATTTATAAGCCTAGCCAGAGTGTATTTGGCTTCCGCCTCCCTATTAGATTAGCCTACTGTGCCTCTGTAAAGTAGGTCACAGAAGGTACCCTTTTAAGATTAGTTTACTGTGCCTCTGTCTAGCAGGGACACAGGAGAGATCCCAGGGGTGAATTTATGATTTCCCATCCACGCGTCCAAATTTCGCTTGAAGAGGGTCAGCGAGGGGCTATGTCTAACATGAATTGGGATTCTATTCCAGAGTGAGGGGAGCCTTTGGGAAATGAGTCTGTCCCTCCAGCATGTCTTATTTATTTTTGTGCTGAGGTTTAGGCCCCTGGAGCATGTAGCTCTAAGGGACTTGGATTTTTTGAGGTGGAGCATGTCCATTAATTCTGGGTTTGACATGGCTTTGTACGTCAGGCATAGATCGCCTCTGAGTAGGCAGTAAGCAACTGAGTAGAGCTGGAGTTTCTTTAGTCGAGCTGCATAGAACATCTGTTTGTAGCCCATGATCCTCTTGGTGAGGTACTTTTGGGGTCTCTCCAGTTGCTGTAGGTGTCGGGTAAGGTACATCCCAAAAGGGACATTGTATTCAATTATGGGCCTGATGAGTGACGAGTAGAGGGGCACAATGACCTCTCTTGATCTAGATGCGAACCCTTTCGTGATAAGGTGGGCTATATAGAAGGTCTTTCTAACCACTTTGGCAACGTGATTATCAAAGGAGAGATTACTATCTACATTGGTCCCCAAATCTCTAATTACTTCTTCCATACTTAATGGATTACCACCTATGTGGTAATTTGTGGGCACCTTGTTTTTCCCAAAGGGGATGACTATGCACTTTTTAGCATTTAGCTTGAGGCTGTGGCTCTGGCACCAAGCATCCATCTCTGTGAGACCCTTTTGGAGGATGCTTGTGTCAGCTGGAGATTCGATTATGGCCCCCAGTTTGCAGTCATCTGCGAACTTTGTCAGCCATAATCCCCCCATGTTAGCCTGAACCTCAGAGAAGTATATACCAAACAAGAGAGGTCCCAGAACTGAGTCCTGTGGGATGCCACTTGTAACTGGTTTAGATTCGGACTATGTGGGTTCTATCTCTGAGCCAGTTTGCAACCCATCTTGTGATATAGGGGTTGATATTTAAGCTGGTAAGCTTATTTATGATGCCCGAGTGGGGTATTGTGTCGAAGGCTTTTGCGAGGTCCAGGTAGGCTGTGTGGACTACCTTGCCCTCATCTATGGCTTTGGTAACTGTTTCAAAGAAATCAACAAGGTTTAAGAGGCAAAATCTGCCCTTAACAAAGCCGAATTGGATAGGGTCCAGTGTCTGGAGGCTCCCAATGCCTTTGTTTATGAGTTCCATGATAATGCGCTCCATAGCTTTACAGACCAGACTAGTCAGGCTTATGGGGCGATAGTTTCCAGGGTCCGTTGTGGCACCACCTTTGTGGAGTGGGACCACTGTAGCTGTACGCTATTCTTTGGGTACATATCCTGTAGTAAGGCTAAGTTTGAACAGTGACTTAATGTGAGGGTTCAGTTCTTCTTGCAGCTCGTGTAAGACACAGCCTGGGACACCCATAGATGCTGATTATTAAGGATATTTTAGTGCAGATGAGAAACCTCATTAAACACAAATCTATCTTCTAGCTTGAAAAGATATTCTAATTTAAATTAAAAAAAATGCTATTAATGCTCCATTTCTTTCATGTCAGACAGGCAGAGGGAGATTACAAGAGACAAAGTGACAATACTCAACAAAGGTGCAATGTTATACTTTTTTTTTTTTTTGGTGAGAGGAGAACACAAATTCATGAAATACCACTGCCAGTAGCATGCACTAGTAGACATTAGTTACTATTTCACAACTGGAGGGATTCGGAAGTCTCTAACTCAACGACGGTATGATTTACAAAGAAAATGCCTGTGTAATAACAGCACCTTGAATTTAAGCAGCAGTCACAACAAACAAAGCAAAGAAGTTAAACCCTGCGGCTTTCTACTTACTGTTCCTTACAGATACACTTAAGAGCTATGTTGAAATCCAGTCTGTTTGTGAGCCATGTGTGTAACAGCTAAAACATTTTGTATCAAAGCTTGCTACATGCTCCTACATCACAAGTAACATCAGGCTTATTTTTTTTGTGGAAAGTAGCATAAATGCTGCTACATCCTGTCACTATTATTGTTACAACAAAAAACAAAAGGAGGTGATGACTGAACAGCTGTTTCCTCACAACACTTGAACAATATCAACAAATGTGATCACAAGAAGAGTGTCTGTCTGTAACAACCCATGCTTTGTGTTGCATTGCAAAGGATTTGATTCCCTTATCTTTGTTTTCACATCTTTTACTAAACGACGAGGGCTAAACTGAGCATAAATAAAAGCTTAGATCCAAGACATCTGTCTGCTCTTCAACACTGCCCTGTTTTAATTACTGCTGGTGCTTTAACATTTGTTCTAGTCAGAAAATAGGCAAGATTATACAGGTTCTCAGACATTTTTTTCTCCTGTCCCAAAGTTTCAGAGAAACTATTCTGCAAAGACTGGCCCCTTTCTGAAAAAATCACAAATCTACACAAAAAAGGAAAAAGTTCAACTACCACTAGGACAATTATACACATAAAAGAAATGTGTAGTGATAAATTGTTTCCCTGGTTATTATCTAACATAATATGCAAGCTAATCAGGAATGTTAATACAAGAAATGCAGCTGACCAAGTCATTTTCAAAGCTACCCACCCCAACAACAGAAAAACAGTTGTGCAGCAAAACTCAATAATCAGCAGTACTTCATTTCAGAAAACAAATCCATATAACTTTTCTTGAGAATATGTCATTAATTGAAAAAGCCCTTGCAGCAAACTTCCTTGATATGCAAGTCAGTTAAAAGTGCCTGTTATTTTAGAACTAAAGTATTTTTAGTGCTGCCCTGTGAGGTTCTACTCCTAAGCTAAAAGTTTTATCATATGCTTTTATGTACACACTTAAACATTACAATGAATAAATACATAAGGCAAACATAAATCTACATATTCTTATATGTTCAAATCAAGGGAGGCAAACACCAGTATAATGCATACTTAATTAGGACAGGCTCACAGTTTAATTTTCTTAGGATAGCGATAAAACAATTAAAGGACCCCCAGCTACCTTTTTGACATTACTAATATTCAAAGGAAGACATGAAGTTGGAAAAACTGACACATAAAAAAGTACAAGGATAAAAAAAGAGAAATGGCACTAACAAAATCTATGAAACTTTGAAAATATCAGTATATACGGGTGATCATACTTAAGACAAAGTGCATCATGCTACAATGAAGAAAATAAGCAAACTAATTAGGAATGTTAATATAAGCAATGTAGTTGACCAAGTCATTTTCAAAACTCCCCACCCCAACAACAGAAAGGGTTTTGCAGCAACTCTCAAAATAATAATCAGCGGTATTGCATAATTAAATAGATAAAATATACAACCAAAGATGTATACTTTTTAGGTAATTTAATTTACTAATTTGTTAGCTAATAACATGAACTTGCCCTTTGTGGACCTTTTCAGCTACAACGTAGTTCACAAAGGAAAAGGTAAGTATACCATATGTATGGGCAATTAAATGTAGCCAGTCAACCATCATCTTTTAGGAAGGTGAGAAAACTGACTACCCACAGAAAATTTGTGCAGACATAAGGAGAGACAAACTTTCACAGAGTGAATCCTTGATATTGTTGCTGTGATGCTGATATCTTACCTCTAGCCACCACATTACTCTTTAATGTGCACCTAGACACTTATGCAAGGTAGTCTAGTACCCAATTAATTTTTTGCAGTAAAAAAGTACCTCATGAAATCAAAGGCTCCATCATTTAAGTGGGTTTTCTTCTATTATCACTAAATATAATATTAATCTAATTCAGAACTAAATAAAAAATACTGAGATTCATTCATCTGGACACTAGAACGGAACATCACTGCATGACACTAAGTAAATACAAGTGGCTTGTCATAACAACAGCTTCACTATTCCTAAACACACAACATACAGAATTATGTTAGGGTCAGTGATCATAACCTGCTTATTCTATGTTTTCAACATGGATGCCAGGAATTTCACCTCTCAAGCAAAGCTCAAGAGGTGAATCTTCGCATAATTAAAGGTTATGATCAGAGACTCGATCATATGGCACTGCAGTGCATGGAGATTTTTATGCTCCATGTACTACTAGTTACAGAAAAAAAAAACCACTAAGTGTTTTACCGGCTTTCAAAGCTGTAAAGCACTTAGTGAGTGGTGTCAGGAAGACCGTGACACAGACTCCCTTATATTTACACTTACCCTGCTTATGCCACTCAAATGTCTAGATTTTCAGAGAATATTCAGATTTTTGCCTTATATGTTTGGCCTGTTTCTCATAAAATATTTGGCTTTTGGACAAACCACAAAGGATTGATGTTACTAAGTAATGACTGACATTTCAGTTTCAGACTTTGTTTCCTTCAAAAAATGCTGGAAAATATACATCCTGTTATTCTATTTTCTAAGTTTATAAAAAGAAATGTGTGAGATGTTATTGGTATGGATAACTGTCATTTGATGGTTAGTACAGACAGATTTGTCTGCCTAGAGTAAGACTCGATCTTAGCAAGTTAAGCAGGGGTGCTTAACATTTGTTAAGGTCAGGTCTCACGCTACAGTAGCGTTTACCTAAGATGTCTCTTTCCAAATATGGAAGCATAATCAAAGCACTCCATGCATTACATTTAAATTACTGCATAACAGACACTTTACAAAATAAACAGGCTCACAGGAAACAATCCTGCACTCTTTGAGGCTCTGAAGGAATTTCAATAATCACACCCCCTTTCAAACTTTCCTTACTGAAACAGCATTTAGCATACTTGTCCCAGGCTGCTGAAATAATATCCCAGGTAACATCACACAAATTGACAATGCAGTTCAGTTAAGACAGGAACTAAGATATCATATGTTGAAAGGACCATACATGTACGTGTTTGACACATCTAGGTTAATTAACACATATTGTTGTGCTTGAGGTCTGTGTGCACCCGCAACCATGAATGATACCTAATCCTGCTAAGATTATCCCTTCACTGTATGCTGCAGCTGATACTGTCTCTACTCATTCAGAACATCTTTTATTTTTTAAACAAGAAACATATTTATTTGATTTTCATGTATGACATAGGCAAGCTTACATTTATATAAATGAAAATAAACCATAAATTTACAATCTCAGTTACAAACATTATACCTTACAAACCGTGCCTTCACAACTATACCTGCAAACATTATACATCACTTTTAACATATCCAGCCACTGGCAGTCCACTATTACATAGTGCATTCAGATCCTGCCTTCTTTTAAGCCTCATTCCTCCTCTGCATGTATTGATCCCGCATTTCCCATTTTTTTTTCCTATGGAATTTGCTCCTACCCTTTAACAGAGCTTCAATTTTCTCACTTTTTGTATTATCTTTTATTTAGTCTCTTCCCACATATCCTTAGCTGCCACACCAGTATCATTTTTAATCCATACCCCAAATGCTTAATTTTATTATGTCCCCATAAGTATGGACATTGCTAAACCAATTTGTATGTGGGTATATGGATTACCTCTGTTGCTTTTGCTTAATTAATTTTTAATCCTGAAAAGGTTTGAAACTGTCTCAATATGTTCCACAGCACTGTAATGTCCCTTTCTGGTTTTGTCAGATATAAAATAATGTCATCTTCAAATAAAACCAGCTTTTCTTGGTTACCATACCAATTATATCCTTGAATTTCTGAGTTCCTTATTTTCTTTGCCAATGGTTCTAAGTATAATGAAAATAACAAAGGGGAGAGAGAACACTCCTGCCTGGTTCCTCTGCTCAGTCAGAGATTATCAGAGAGGACCCATCCACTTTAATTTTCACCTCCAATCCCTCATGTATCCTCCTAATCAACCTTATAATTTTTTCAGGGAATGCATATTTTTCCATTGCTCTTCTCATAAAATCCCAGCTTAGTCTGTCAAATGGTTTCTCTGTATCGAGACCTACCAACAACAGTGGTATTTTCTTACATTTTGCTTCCCTCTATGGATCATTACTTTTCTGATAATATTGTCAAATGTCTGCCTCCCCTCCACAAAACCACATTGATCCATATCTATTAATTTTGGCATCACTTTTGCCATTCTTTTAGCCATTATATAAATAAACACTTTATAGTCATGAGTTAGTATTGAAATGGGCCTGTATGAAGCTGGATCTGATGGATATTTACCCTCATTAAGTATTACAGCTACCATTGCTTTCTTCCAGGACGTTGGTACTTTTCCTCCTCTTCCTCTTAAAATACTGTTAAACAAAACCTTCCAGATCTTTATCATTTTTTCCCTCCTAGCTTCCAAACTTCCACAGGAATACCATCTATTCCTGGGGACTTTCCTGTAGATTGGTTATAAATCATCATTTTTGTCTCATCTCCTCCTGTTCTAATTGTTAGTAATTGAGCCTCCTCTACCTCTAACCTTGGCATATTTAATTCTTCCATAAACACATCCGTTTGTAATTTTCTTGATTTCCATTTTTTTTCTGCTTTACACATACTTTCATAGAATTTTCAAAATATTTATAATACTTCTACATTATCCCTTGTTATCTTCCTTGTTATACGCTCCTTCAGCTTGGTGACAGCCCTTTCTACTTTCTGTTGCCTGAGTCTGTGATAAAAGTTTTTACACTCTAGAGTTATTATTAAAAACCAGTTACTTAACAGCAGTCTTTTTAAACTCATGCAAATTACTGAGTTAATCCCTTATTTTCTATTAAGCATTCTGCAGTTGCTCCTCTTCTTGTTCTGTCTGATTCCCCCTATTTTGCAATACTTTAACATTTGTCAGTCCCTCAAAGTAATTCTTGTTACGTCTTAACCATATCTCCCTTTCTTTTACTTCTACCCTGTTTTTAAATTCCACTTTATTTTTATCCCACTGCCTAGCTATATTTTCAAAAGAAATTTCTATCTTCTCTAATATCGCTTGAATAATTCCCACTGCCCATTCCTTAAATTCCTCTCTTTTCAACAAATAGGTGGAAAGGTGCCAGTGTCTCATTTTTATTTCGTTACCCTGTGTTTTTATCTTAGTTATTATTGGTGCATGATCTGAAACAGTTATTGGATGTGTGGCAAGATCTTTAATTAAATGCACATGTTCCTGTGAAATGTAAATTCTGTCTAGCCTAGCCAGTTTTTGTATCTTGGGGAATAATCTGTAAATTCATTCCGAACTCCTAATACTGAAGTCACATCTTCCATGCCAAATATTTTCATAAATTTCTTTAAAAATCTTCCCTCCTTTGTTATATTTTCCTTTCTGGGCCCTGCAGACACATTTTCACTGTTGCAAATCAAATTCCATTCCCCACCTATAAAAGTAATATTCCTTGCATTAAAGCCGATTATTTCTCCCAGAATTTTCTTAAGCTCCATTGTAGCAGTTTTCGGTGATATATATATATATATATATATATATATATATATATATATATATATATATATATATATATATATATATATACATGCCAGTGTAATCCTTCTCCCTTGCCAGTAGCCTTTTAGTACTACAAATATGCAATTATTGTCTTTTATATTTTCTTCTATTACTATTGGAGCTCCTCTTGGAATTAATATAAGCATTTCTCTCCTCTCTTCCTTTGCTACAGAGTATTCTGCTGAATAACCATCCTGAAAATCTTTCTTTATCAAATTCACATGTTCAGTTATTTCCCGGACATAGCTATTTGTACCCTATACTCTATATTTTTTACTATAGTTCAATACACTTTCATTTTTGTATTTATCTGTGAGACCATTAATGTTTAAAGACATTACAGAAAGAATCATATTATTGAGGGATTATTACTCCTACCATTTATACATAACAGCTTTTTGTCAAATGTCTGGTTTCAACTTTTGAGTTACATGCATGCACCATTTGGCAGGTTAATTTTTATACAATTGTTTCTTGCCATTTCCATCTGAGACTATGTCACATCTTGCAGAATTTTTTGTTTTACTGAAAACACTCAAACAAAAATACACCCCGATACCCCCTAAAACCTATTAACTTTAAGTATAACACACAAAACTATGTACACAATAAGAACAGGCATTCTAAACTGATAGACACACACACACAAGATAGAGACAACCAAACAGAAAGGTCATTCATAGTAAGACGCATGACACAGCCTGTGCTTTTAGTAAGCACTATCAGGTTTTGTCTTAACTTTTTGGCTCTCCCAGCTAAGAAAACACTTGAATGCTTTTATTTTCTCCAAGCCATTTCTCTTCATTAGATTGTCTTCAAGTGACACGCAAACCAGACACAAGCTGCTAAGGATACCCTGTCTACCAGGAAAAAAAAGCCTTATAATATTCAATATCTTTTCCATTGATATGCTTTGTAATAAACTTGCTACTGAGTAAATCCTATGGTTAACCCAGTCATTTCCCTATGCAAGCATATTTTTTCTTTTGTCATGCATTCTTAACCAGACCTTTCCTCTCTCCCTTTTCCCCCACACTGCAGTACCTACATTTCTTAAAATTAAACAAGGAAAAAGAGAGAAGAAGGGATAAAAACAAAAAACAAAAGCACCTGTTACATTAGTACCCCCATTACAGTAAAAAATAACTGAGAAAACTAACTTTATACTTCATAGCTTGCTAAGAAAGTCATGCAACATTTAAACATTACCATTAAGAAAAAAAAATTATTTTACTTACAGTTAACTTTCTCTGGCCTCCTCCCCTTTCCAAAATAGTTCTCTGAAGATTAATGACATAATTTAGGGCATATGCTTTAGAGTCCCAAAGTCCACAAAAATCCATTATTTCCAAATCCTCTTGCCTCGTGTTCTGGCATATTTCACAAGTATTGCTTTGTAAACCCACATTTGTTTGTTTCCAAGTTACTGATTTTATTCTCTGAACATTAATAACATGAAGCAGGGTATATGCTTTAGAGTCTGCCACATGTTTAACAAAGTCCAAGGAACTCCAATATCTTCAGATTTTCTTGTTCTGCGATGCTTCACAAATATAATTATTGCTTTAGTATTGCACAGCTGTCGATTTCCAAGTTACTAGCTTTAATCCTGTTCATCTCCATCTCCCAAATCGTGTTGCTGTTTCATTTCCAACATATTCCCGATTCTTCTAGTTGATGCTTCTATTTTTTTCCTTCTCTCAGGCAACTGAAATAGTGGAAAAGATTTCAAGGGCTCAGTCTGTCTGTAGTCCCTATCACCAAGAGAACAAGAAGCAGAACCTCCTTCTGATGTAACCCTAACCCTGAATAAATACCCCTCCACACTAGTATACCAACCCTGTTCATCACTTATGAAATTCTCCACTTCTACAGATCAGGTTTTGGCTATCAGTTACACAACCCCTCTCTGTCACGCTCCTTTATAAGCTGAGTTTACTGATACTCAGTATTCTTTCCTCCTGTCCCTCAGGAATTTCTGAAAAAACACACCCTCCTTTGCCATGGAAAACATCCCTAAAGATAGATACAGCATTCCGGCTAAGCATAAAGAAATTCCCTGTCCCTTCAATCAAGACTTATTAAAGTGGCTGTCCTTTTTCTGCCAAGGGGACTGCAGCAATCACAGAGTACATTTGTAACCCTTTGTTCATGGTGGCTGTAAGGCTACACCAGAGGGAGCAGGGGAAAAAGATGAATGGTCTGAGGAGCCAGAAATGCAGTCATCTACAGCTGAAGCACTTTAGCAGCCTCCTGTAGTGGCAAAGGCCATTTAGTAATTTTCTTCTTTTTTGTGGCAGGAAGAAGAAGAAAGAACTACAGAACCAGTAGGTTATGCCACAATTAAGCCAAATATAGGTGCATGATTCCCAGGGAACTCTGGCAACAGCAGGTAAAACAGGAAATTAGAAAAACAGTAATCTTCTTCTTTGCAAAAACAAAGTAGAAAGTACCTTAAATACTTACCCCAGCCCCAATAGTAAAATAACACAACTTTTACCTCAGAAAAAGTAGCTTGAAACCAGTTTTAACAACTTTTTACTACAAAAGAAAAAAAAAATCAAAATAAAGTGATACTTTCACTTAAAAGTAATTAAAAGTCATGTGACAGTTAAAACACCTTTTCCTAGTTTTAAAAGTTTTCTTTTATAGAAAAAGTGCAATTTCTGTCATAAAAAACAAAGAGGTAGGTTTTTCCCCTGAACAGCAGTACCAGACTGTCGATCCTCAAAAGCTTGCAAGAGCAGCATTTTTTGGTGGTAGGAAAGCTCTAAAGGGCCTGGCTCCCAAACTTGTCATTTTAGCTATCTCATCTCAAGATGACTAACTGTTTGGGCACATGGAAGGTACCTTGAAGCTTTGGAAGCTAGTGGTTGTTATAACCTTAGTAGGATATATATAATCCATATCGCTAAGGCTACTGTAATAATGATCCATATGATTAACATCCACTGATGCCTGTTCCAAAAGGGGCTTACCATGATTATCGCACCTTTAGAAGAACTAGTTATCAGAGGAATGGGTGAAAACATTCACAACTACGGGACCAGGTCTGTGTGCACATGGAGTCACTGAGCAGAATTTCTTTAACTATTTGTTGTGGCTGGTGGCAAACACATCAACTTGCAGAGTTGCCACAAATAGGCCAATTCGTGGAAAACCATTGGATGCATCCTTTCAAGATGGTCTATTCTGGTCTTGTTCTGCTAGTCTTTGTTATGTCTTGCTCTTAACAAAATGCAGGTAGCCTGGAGGGATATGCTGAACTGAGTCTCTAATCCCCACGCTGCCATAGCTAGTCTTTAAAGGGAACAAGACTGTGTTTCTCTGTCTATTTGTGTACATCATATCACTGTGGTGTTCCCTATGATTACTAGCAGGGGATTTGGAGTATAAAGGTAGTTCAGAGATTTGAGAGCAATTTGAAAGGCCATCATTTGGCATTTACATGATTTAATTTGTCTTGTTTATTCCAGAAGCTCTAGAAGTTCACTCCCTTGGACACTTCTCCACAAGCAAACTCTGATACAGACTTGTGCTGAGAGACAACTGATTCACCCAGAGTAACTCCTTTTTCATATACCCCAACACTGGGATTTTAAATGAAAGGGAGTTCTGGTGTAGGGTCCAAGTTGATATGATGAACCAATGAATATTCCTCATGTGAAGTCTGACCGAAAGATTCATAAGTATAGTAGAGGCCACAAAACCTAGAATTCAAATATATTCTGTAGGAGATGCCAGTCAGGATGGAAAATCAGAAACTGTTTGTTGTAACATTTCACTTTGTCCTGAGGAAGAAAAGCCATCAAGAGGGATGTAGAATCCCAGAAACATTATCCCTTGATACAGGATGAGAGAACAATTTTCTATGTTCACCTCAAAACTCAGGGTGAGAGTTTTTTTTTAACACAAGCCTGAGATTCTTGACGACTTATGAAAGAATCTGCGAAAACAGTAGTGATCTAAACATGGAAAATATGAATGACCTGCCAACTGCCAAGAGCAATTACAGGAGCAAGGCACTTTGTAAACACTCTTAGAACTGCTGACAAACCAAAGGACAGAGCAGAAAACTGAAAATGTAGACCTGACAAAGAAAAAAATAAAAAAGTGCCTGAATTCTTTTGAGATTTAGAATGTAATGGGAAGGTTTTGTAGGAATAGGTCTAGGGCAGGTCTCCAGGTTCCTTCCTTCTTTGGTACAAGAAAAAAATCCATGAATAAAATCTTTTCCCCTTTAGTCCTGATAAAACTAGGTTCAATAAGGCCCTCATGCAATATTCAGTCTAGAACAGAAGAGAAATGGAAGTCTGATTTGGTTGGATGAACAGCAATCTCTAAAAAAGTGAAGAGAAACACTCAGAACCCAAGTGTTTGAAGTTATCTGATGCCATAGAGGAAGGTGAAGACCTAGACTTAAGAAAGCTTTACAGAATTGCCAGGTGGGGAAGTAAAAGCATACAAAGGGGTATATAGTAGCCACTCTGATAGTGTACAGGGCTAAAACCTTGCCTACAGCCCAGCTGACACAGATAAGATTAGTGACTCAAACAACTGAAAGAACAGAAACGGAAGCATGGGTCTTTCATTCCCAGGGGGTAGGGCAGAAAGTGAATCTGAACTCACAGTCAGATTCCCCATAGTGTGGAGTGGGAATATGAGAAATACAGTCTAAGTCTAAATCCTTTCTCTCAGACTGAGGATCAGAATCTAAGACAAAAAGGAAAATCTCCTTTTAATGAAGGGTAAATTCAGCTTGTAGACTGAAAGCAAAATAAACTTTTGGTAAAGTCCAGACTATCCTCCTTATCTATTTTTGGAAAACTTACCATAACAGCAGATGTTCTAATAGATCTCTGTTGCAGTAGCCTAAGGTACTTGAGTTATATCCTGCCAAAGATATTACCAACCAGATAGGCTGCACCAACTGCCAGAAGCTTGCGCAGAGCTCCACATAAAAGGCAGTAAGAGCTCCAAAAGATTCAGAGTTTATTTGGAAGGCAATAGCCCTGAAAATAAAAAAAATGCTATGAAACAAAAACTGGAGTAGCTATACACACAAGGGTATATACAACCACACCCTAGCATGA
>NC_056734.1:368844359-368864359 GCF_019279795.1 Protopterus annectens
CATACGACAATGATCTAAAATTTGTGTTCTTTGTTACTGGCTGTCCTTTCCTCTTACCTTTGTAGGAGACAAACAGCTGATTAGGTTTCGTGAAGGATTGAGTTTTGTCTAGGTGTTACTTGAGCCCTGTGGACATCCAAAGTGTGAAGAAGTTTTTTCTCTCTTGTTTTTGGGCACAAGAAAAAGACTGGGAGATTAAAAGACAGGCACAACATAAACAGAGATCACTTTAAGCCTAAAAGAAGGATTAGACTTCAAAGAAAGCATGCCCTTGTGGAAAATAAGGTAGGGTTGACTCGCAGTAAGAGCTTGTAATTCAGACACTCTTCTCACAGAAGTCAGACACAAAAAAGAAAAACAGCAAGGCCCCCAACAGGGATACTTATCTGACCAACACCAAAGGAACAGGAATGAACTGTATGGCTGACAAACCAACGCTGAAGACCAGTTCAGGTCTTGGCTGATGGCAAGAAAGTTCTGAGATATTCTGCATCTTTATACCCTTAATATACCTCTGCCTCAATTGGCTGAACTCATAAGTTGGACATATGGCTTAAGGAGAGAGAGTGCCAAGGCTTTGGTATGTTGTCTGGATGTATGGCTATCCTTGGCAAGATATCCCATTGGTGAATAATATTGCACCAGGGATCATGGAAGGACATCACTTTTCCTAGAACTGGAGAAAATATGAATATTTGTTTTACATAGCAAGGCAGAATCCCCTTGAAGGAAGGGAGGGAGAGATTCCCATTGCAAAGTGTATCCCTACTGAATGACTTTTACAGTCCATCTGTCTGAAACAATATGGTGTCACACAGGAAGATGTAGATTAAAAAATAGGGAGAAATTGCCAGTGTGGGTGTGGAGGGAACCTGGAGAGACTAACAGTCATGCTGACTTGTTGGACTCTCTGAGTTTGAGATGATTATCCTTCATTTTTGGAACCTCCTTGCCATTGCTTTTTAAAATCCTGTCTGTTGTCTCCTTGTTGTGTTAATTGCTTTTCAAAAAAGGAAACTGAAGTGGAAGGAAATTTTTTATTTGCCTCAAAAAAGGAAAGTTGAAATATTTAGGTCACACCTTGAATCAACTTTCCTCTCCCACCAAACCCCTACAGCACCTCAGCTGCAGAAAGGACAAACAGAACTTTCTTGTCTATGGGAGAACTTAAATTTCAATTTGAACATCTTCAGGGAGATTTTGAGGAAGTAGCCAAGCAAATCTTCTCATGACTGACCCAAAAGTAGCAGCCCTGGAGATAGGACCAGCAGCTTCATAATAATACTTTAAGCTATGTCTAACTGCACAAGAAGCAGAAACAAAAGAGGCATTCAAAAAAACTTTTCATCTCAGAAGTTAGTTTACCAGTTAACTTTTTCATGCTCTCAAAAGACATAAGAAAAAACATTAACTTGTGAGCTTGGCAGTTTAAAATTCTAAATGTTAAAGTGGCAGAAGACTATAATAAACCTTCTTCCTAAATCTGTCAAAACCTTTCCCATTTTGTCAGAGGGAATGGGACTGACAATAGCCATATGTCTAGCCTAGCAGAAGCAGTTCTGGAGAATGGAATCACTGTAGAGTCTGCTTTGAGGTTGCAAAACAAGTATTTATAAGTCTGAGGTACCTTATATAATTTATCAGATTTCCTAGGATCAGGAGGTTGACTGTTAGGTAAACTACAGGGTGTCTAGAAAATATTCTCCAGAGCAGATAAAACAGGAAGAACAGATGTAACCTGAGGAGTACCCAGCTGTAACAAATCATAATACATTTGCTGGCAATAGGAATATAATTCTGCTCCCACTGAAAAAAATTATTTCATTTTAGATAAGGTTTCAGAAAATGAAAATTCTGATGGAGGAAAATCTGAATCCATGCTTTCCTTAAAATCATAGTTTGTGAATGTGAAGAGAGCCCTGAAGTACATTCTCCCTACAAGTCCTGCTCTTCTGACTGAAAATCAGTGTTAGAGGGGGACTCTCTTTTCTTCTCAGAAGGAGAAACAGGCACAGTGAAAGCAGAAATCAGATTCCTGGTAAATCCCAGCAAGTCTTCCCTGTCCAAAGAAATAGAGACAAGAGAAAACATATGTTTTGCTTTTTGTTTTCCCTTCTAGACGAATTTCTAGAAAAAGACTGACCCAAAGCAGGAACACTCACCCAGGGCTCAGGCTTCCTTTCCCAGCTATGTTGTACACTTGCATCCACCCCCACTCCCAGATTGACAAGTACAATCCTCCCTTGCCCACTGAGGGTAACCCTACACCTGTAGAGTACTTGTCTCTCCCCAAGTTCCCAATGGCTGTAGGTAGTTCATTAGATGAACCAGGTAAAATGATGAGCAATACTAGGAACCAAGTCCAGCAGCAATAGAGTTACTCATCAGCAGCTGAGGCAAAGAAGGAGCCAGCTTAACATCTCAAGGCTATTGTGGATGAGGGAAGTAAGAATCAAACAGACTGGTAATGCCAACCACAATGGAAGACTAAGTCAGGAATTGGAACCTGAAAGACTTGTTCAATCTCAAAAGACAGCCCAAAAACAGGCTTTGAGGAAACCAAATCACACTGAAATTCTTGAAAAGCACCAAATCTGGCAAATAACACAAATAATGATGCAATGTATGAAAAGTTTACAAAACCGATTAAAGCAAAAATAGTTCGCTCAAGCATGAGGTAAAATTTCCTGTCAAGGTGAAGCTTTCCACAAAATAATTTCCTAGCCAGAAATATACAACTTTCACAAATGTTCATCAGAAAAATAAAATTAGTGGAAGTTTACTTTAGAAACTAATGTATACATTATACTTCATACTCTGCTCGATTGTACACTGCACTGTGCTTTTTTCACAAGTATATATATATATATATATATATATATATATATATATATATATACATACATACACACACATTTTTCTATGTAAATCAGTCTGAGCTACTCTGTTATTGCTTACGTTTCTGTATTTATTTGTTTGTGAAATGTTTTGTATTTCACCTGAGCTAAGCCTGAAATTGGTCAATGTTTATCAGTACACTACCTTGATAAATATATATATATATATATATATATATATATATATATATATAAATTTTCCCCAGCAGGGAACATATTTGCCCAGCCTTGAAGGATCACTAGCCGACCATCAGTTCTGATGCCTGCAGAAGGAGTTTACTTCAATTGCAAGAAAGCACTGAAGGTTTTGACACTCTAACTGCCTTTATATGGGGCTCTGCTCAAGTTCCCAGCAGTTAGAGCTTGTAAGCTGGCCAGTTGGTCATATCCTTGGCAGGGAATAACCCAAACAATTTAGGCTACTGCAAAAGTGATCTAATGCTGAATATCTAGCCTTAGGTTTCCTTTTTCTGGAACAGCATCTGAATGGTGCCTTACCAGGGAATGACACCTCTCAGAGAATCTTTAAGGAGCATCACCCAGTTCCTTTGCCAGTGCCAGCAAGACTGACTCTCCTTTACATGACAAGAGCAGCTGAACAACTGCAGAGAACATGCATGCCTCCCAATCCTTAGTGGCTTCTCAAGGAGCAGGCCCAGAGGGATCAAAAGAAAGTCATAAGCATTCCAAGGAACAACAGACTGCCATAGTGGAGTCACCCAATCAGTACCTGAGGTGAATTAGAAGACACAGTGAAGACCGACCCCTCCCCCCCAGCTAACTTCTCTTCTTACTGCTTAGGGAGGGAATAATCAAGTTACTGGGACCCAGGTCCATGCTCTTGCCAGAAAAGGTGTCTAACAGGTGGTTAGTGGAACTTTGAAGAGTTGGTTTTACCACCTGACAGACAAGTGAAGTTCTGAGGTAAAATGTTTTAGTGACAACCACCAAACACATTACACTGACAGGAAAGTGACACTTTTCCTCACAAAAAGAGAATTTACAAAGGGATCCAAGATAATCAGTCTACTGAAGAAGCTGTCTGACATGTCGCTAGTGGATCCTTGAAGAGTTGGTCTTACCTTTTGACATACGATCTCCAGTCCCTAATAACAAGTTTTGACAAAGAAGCAATATGTTTCGTCATAAAATATGATGAATAATAAGGGACACTCTGTGGGGACTCAGGACTGTCTGTCGACAGAAAAAAGTACCTGACAAGCAGTAATAAGAGCTTAGAATACTTAGTGAAACAACCTGACAAGAAAAACAAGTTTTGAAGTAAACATTTTTAATGACAATCCCCTAAACTATAAGTCCTAGCCCCTAGTGGCAGGTTTTGACCAATAAGTAAAACTTCTTTTCATGAAAATCAATCCATTAAGGTCCAGCACCTAGCCTATATCAGTGGATACATTTTCCTCATCAAACATGGTACTCATTTTTCACAATCTGGCATGGTATTTATCCAGTTAGTCTTTTTTCTTCTCGTCATCTCTTCTTCATCCAAACCTTTAATCACATTTGGATCGCTGGCATCTCTGTTAAGGGCATTTCTTTTGTGACACCTGGCTGAGCCTGTACCCTCATATTTAAACTCTCCTACTCATCCATTTTGTGCACTTTTTGTTTTAATACTCCATGACAGAAAAGAAAACTCTGTAGTTTAAGCTAATAAATCCCTGTTTTCAATTATCTCCACCCTCAAAAATGGTTGATATTCCTCTGAAAAGAGGAAGCAGATGCTTCAGGGGTTTAAATAATCATACAGACATACATACAATGGTATATTTATATATCTACCAACTGGTGGCTTATTTATATATAAATACAAGATATAGAAACTAAACAGTTTGTGATCCTCCACTTGTAATATTCATATAATTTGCCTTGAATCTTTTTGCACAGACCATCTAAAATGGTAAGGTTATTCACTAATCTAACAGAATACTCATTAACCCAGAGTACCGTCACATGGCGCCTCTGTGCTTACATCCAAGTATGCTGTGTGACGGTAGTTATTGTATGGAGTTACACCCGAGTGCCTTCCACATGCATATCTAACTTTACAGTCATACTGTAGCTCCCATGTTAAAAAATAAGTTGAAAAAGTACCTGAACATTTTCAGTTACTTTCTCAACTTAGTTTTGAGTATGGAGTTACATGATGTTAGTATTTGACTTTTCGGAGAAAATCATCTCACCATGCACTTTATATATTTGTTATTGTAAGTTGCGGTGGTACAGTGGTAGTGTTGTTACATCACAGCAAGAGGTGCTCCTGTTCAATTCTAGGCTAGAGTGCCTTCTGTATGGAGTCTGCATGTCCTCCCCACAGTCGAGTGGCCTCTGAAAGACATGTGTGAATGGGCATGCCTTCGCTAAAGGTTGGGTGTCGGACTGGCAACTTGGCACCATAAAAATCTACTGCTAGTCATTAGCGGACTGGAGTTCTGCTGTGGTGACCCCTAACTGGGAAAAGACAAACAACAACAGTAAGCCGATTCTCCGTGCATTGCAATAAGCAAGTGGTGGCAGCCAATCGGATTCTTCCAGTCCAAGCCGCCACTTGCATAACATCTCCATCCCCAATCTAAGGTTTCTTTGATCTGCCAAAATAAACACAGGGTCCAGCAGTAGCAATTCTCTTTTGTTCTTCTGATAGTTGCTGCATTCACCTGAATTGCTACTGGATCCTGCTATTTATTTTGTCAGAGCATTGATTTCTGTGTGCCACTTTGCCAGTTTGGAGTTGCTGCCACGTTCCAGAAAGACAGCCACTTCTAGAACACCTGAACTTCAACGAAGCAGAGTTCAGCTGCAACAGAGTCCTATTTTAGAAAGTGCAGGTAAGTGTACTGGAAGTGTTTGCTCCTCTTACGATCTCGGAGAGTGAGGGACAGGGGTGGATCAAGTGTGTTCTGCACTCAGTAGTTTGGAATGTAGTTAAAATACTACTTTTTTTTTTTTGCCAGTACGCTACAAAAGATAAGCCAGTTATCGTTACTTCCGTTGATAACTGTGTGTGCATCTGATTTGTTTCTTGGACGGGAGAAAGTTATTGTGTGCTAGCCTCGTATTTCAGAATCCAGCTAGAGATCATTTAGCAGGGGTGAAACACAGTCATACGCTGTGGTGGTGAATTGCTACATGTCCCCTTTTTGGTGGCACAGGACAAAGCAATGCTGTCCACCTGCATAATGGTAGTTCTAAAGGGTAAACCATAAGATGGAAGTTGTAAATGATAAGCCAGTTATCGTTACTCCCGTTGCTAACTGTCTGTGCATCTGAGTTGTTTCCTGCATGGGAGAAAGAAATTGTGTGCTAACCTCATATTTCAGAATCCAGCAATCTCAGTGAGTGAGGCGAGGGGTGGATCAAGAGTGTTCTACCCTCAGTAGTTTGAAATGCAGTTAAAATACTATTTTTTTTGCTCGTATGCTATAAAAGATAAGCCAGTTATCATTACTTCCATTGCTAACTGTCTGTGCATCTGATTTGTTTCCTGCATGGAAGAAAGTTATTGTGTGCTAGCCTCATATTTCAGAATCCAGCTAGAGATCCTTTAGCAGGGGTGAAACACAGTCATACACTGTGGTAGTGAATTGCTTCATGACCCCTTTTTGGTGGCACAAGACAAAGCATTGGTGTCCATCTGCATAATGCTAGTTCTAAAGGCTAAGCCATAACATGGAAGTTATAAATGATAAGCCAGTTATCGTTACTCTCATTGCTGTCTGTGCATCTGATTTGTTTCCTGCATGGGAGAAAGTTATTGTGTGCTAACCTCGTATTTCAGAATCCAGTGATCTCGGAGAGTGAGGGACAGGAGTGGATCAAGCGTGTTCTGCCCTCAGTAGCTTGGAATGCAGTTAAGATGCTATTTTCTTTCTTTGCTCATACGCTATACAAGATAAGCCAGTTACTGTTACTCCCATTGCTAACTGTCTGTGCATCTGATGTGTTTCCCGCACAGGAGAAAGTTATTGTGTGCTAACCTCATATTTCAGAATCCAGCTGGAGATCCTTTAGCAGGGGTGAAACACAGTCATACGCTGTGGTGGTGAATTGCATCATGACCCCCTTTTTGGTGGCATAAGACAAAGCAATGGTGTCCATCTGCATAATGCTAGTTCTAAAGGGTAAGTCATACGATGGAAGTTATAAATGATAAGCCAGTTATCGTTACTCCTGTTGCTGTCTGTGCATCTGATTTGTTTCCTGCATGGGAGAAAGTTATTGTGTGCTAACCTCGTATTTCAGAATCCAGCTAGAGATCCTTTAGCAGGGGTGAAACACAGTCATACACTGTGGTAGTGAATTGCTTCATGACCCCTTTTCGGTGGCCCAAGACAAAGCATTGGTGTCCGTCTGCATAATGGTAGTTCTAAAGGCTAAGCCATAACATGGAAGTTATAAATGATAAGCCAGTTATCGTTACTCCTGTTGCTGTCTGTGCATCTGATTTGTTTCCTGCACAGGAGAAAGTTATTGTGTGCTAACCTTGTATTTCAGAATCCAACTAGAGATCCGTTAGCAGGGGTGAAACAGAGTCAATTATATTGTTGCTTTCTTCCCCCAAAACTAAGTGCTTTCGGCATTGCTGGTGGTGGTGATTGCACACTAGGAACTGTTACTGAAGGGTCATTCACGGAAATGCTTCCAGTTAGTGCTTGTGCATATTTCAACATTTTACTGAAGGGTTTGCTTGGGTGAATGTTTCATTTCATTGCATGTACATACCAGGAACTTTAACTGAAGGGTCGTTTGGGGAAATATTTCATTCTGGTGCTTGTGCATAAATCAGCATTTAACTGTAGGGATCGCTTGGGTGAATGCTTTATTTTGGTGACTGCACATAGTAGGAACTGTTACTGAAGGGTCGTTCATGGAAAGGCTTCATGTTGGTGATTGTGCATACTTCAACATTTTACTGAAGGGTTTGCTTGGGTGAATGTTTCATTTTGGTGCATGTACATACTAGGAAGTGTTGATGAGATTCCACTCACTCATCTACGTGAGAAGGCCATTGCCTGTGATACGTATGATGCCCCTGTGCCAGACATTCTTGACAGACCACTATGACTTGCCACAGAAGACATGACCACTAATGATGAAACTGACCATGATACTGAGGATGAGGTACCACTTGCACTGCTAAGGAAGGGTGGCACACACAATGGTCACCCAGTGCATTCTGATTTTGACACAGATAATGAATTGCCTTTATCTGTGTTCAAGAATATGTGTGGTATCACTGCCAGACCTATGACATCCTCCACAGTCCATGACATTGCAGGTATTGACAAGGATGTGGATGTGCCTTCCAATGTACATGAGGTTCAAAGTAGTCCAGAGTATGTGGACTGGAAGAGGGAAAATCCACTAGATCTGAGTCGAAGTAGCTCCTTGTCAAGCAAAGATATGATTGTGCCTCAGCATGGAACATCTGTTAGTACTTCACTAACAAGTTCTTGCATTACATTTGCTAGTGACAATCATTGAACCATACAGGACTTTCCATTTCCAAGTGTTCCAAGTGACCCAGTACAGTACGCCGAGCATGCCCAACATGTAAGATCATGTGGCAGAAACGCCTCACAGCAGTACACATAGATGACTTTGTGAGTCCAGCAGACACAGTAAGCAACTTGGACTCAGATGGCACAGAGATGTACTTCATGTACTTGATGTTCCCAGAGAAGCTGTACACCCTTATTGCCAATGAAACCAATCGCTATGCTTTACAGAGGAAGGCTGCATCAGGCAAGGTTGATACATGGTAGAGTCCTGTTTGTCCAGGAGACATATGCACATTTCTAGGTGTCAGAATATACATGTCTGTTGTACAAGTTCCTGAATACCAGCAGTACTGGGAAACACATCATGTGTATGGTCATTTCCCAAGAGCTGAGTACATGACCTGAGAGAGGTTTGAAAAAATTCAACAGTATTTCCACTGCAACAACAACTGCCAGAGCCTACCACAGGGCTCTTTGGGTCATGACAAGCTACATCATGTATGTCCAATACTGGATGCAGTATTCGATGCATGGAGGACACAGTACAATGTGCATCATGAGGTGGCTCTAGACAAAGTCATGGTTGGCTTTTGTGGACATTTGACATTTAGACAGTTTATGCCTGGTAAGCAAGATAGCCATGGCATTAAGGTGTGGGTGTTGGCAGACTCTTCCAATGGGTATGTACATGAATTCCAGGTATACATTGGAAATGCAGAGAATACAGAGGTTGGATTAGCGCACTACGTTGCAGCTGACTTAACTAGGGGACTGATTGGCAAGGAGCATCACATTTACTTTGATAAATTCTTTACCTCTGTCCGGCTGGCACAGCAATTGCTGCAAGATGGTCTATACTGCTGTGGAACCATGCACACCAATAGGTCAGGATGGCCTCTAACATTCAACACACAGGCCATTGGTAAAGCACCTCGAGGGTACTACAAGCAGTTGCAGAGTGGACCACTGCTGGCTACTGAATGGAAGGATAGCAACCCAGTATTCCTCATGTCAACTAACTGTAACCAAACCTTGTCAATCTCCAGCACACACAGGAGAAAGCGTGATGGAACAAAGGCATCGGTGTCATGTCCACCAGTTGTAAACATGTACAACACTTACATGAACAGGGTGGACCGAGCAGATCAGCTCAGGACACAGTATCTAACTGCCAGGAAGGCCTGCAAATGGTGGCTGTACTTATTCTGGTTCTTACAAGATGAGGCCATAGTCAATGATTTCATTATATTTTGTGAAAGTAACAGCCACCAGCAACTGTCACACTCTGGACATGCTATTGCAACAACACATCTCCTTGCCAGTTATAAGTAGAGGAAAAAATGCACCAAGATTACTGTCCCAGAGCCCCTAAGCTGATTTGAGCATGGCTCACACTTTCTGGTGAAATGGTGGAAATCAAGATGCAAAAACTGTGCCAGCAAGGGTAAAAGTTCTGAACTGTCATGGGATGCCTGACTTACAAGATCAACCTGTGTGTTGAATGCTTAGGCGAGTACCATGGCCGTAAATATGTTGTGCACTGATGACAGCAAGAAAGCCACATAGTCATATGTACAAGAGAAATCAAGATGTGTATTCCTATGGCACTGGGGAACTTGGAGACTCTTCAGCACGGCGCTGAATGCTGTGTACATCAGTGGGTGTCACACCTAGACACCATGACTTTTAGGATCATCCAGGGTGGCAGTGAAGAACTTGGAGACTCTTCAACTCAGTCCCACTGTGCTGCTCTCCTGGATATGCATGATTTCAAGGGTCCCACTGTGATGCCTTCACTCCATCCCCGAAAGGCCACCTGCAAAAAGAAAGAGTCTTGGTATGTCTTTTTCTTTTGTGATGTGCTCTTTCTGTGGCTCTCCTTTCACTCTCCCTCCACTCTGGTACAGTAAGTGTATGCAGGTCAGGGCAAGAAACGTTACAGTACTTCTGCCCTTGACTCCTTATGTCCATTGCTGAATAGACACAAGTAAAGAGAAAAGGCAGAGGTAAGGCAGATTGCTGATACTGAAGGAGTTTGTGAGACTGTAGTGGCAACAGCATCTGAGTGGGTAGCCAGCACAGGTATCGGACACATCAGATGACCTCAAGTGCCATTGAAGTCCTATGCCTGTCCTGGGTTCATTAGTGGAGAGGTGGTCCTTACCTGCTTTTTCTCTCTATATATGCCCTTTCTGTAGCCCTTTGTGAGTAGCCATTCAGCAGTATGTGCCTATTACTAATCTGATAGTGTGTATGAGCTGCTGGTTTTCAGGTTGTTAGGTATGTATCTCTGCATCATCTTTGCAAATAATGAACAAAAAGAATCCCTATGTGGATAGCAGTGAATATTCCAGCAGGCAAACAAGGTAATGCACATTATATTCATATACATGTTGTACTAATGCAATAAATCCCTCAAACATCATCATTAACCGACTTGCATTTCTTCCCTGTGCAGGTATTTCTACCTTGTGACAGTGACATGGCTTCAAGAGAAGGGGAACAACAAGTGAGAGTGTGGGTGTGTGGCCATTTCTATGTTCACTGGGCTGCCAGACATGCCTCCAAAAATAAAAATACTACAACTTGAGCTTTCCCACATCTAGCGTGAAGGTACACTGGATTGTAAGAAGATGCATTGGAGTGGACTCCTGCAGTTGTTGGAAAAGAAGCATTCCATCTACCCTGAGCCTGACATTCTTGTCTTACACATTGGAGGGAATGATGTCATCACTCATTCACTTGGAGAGCTGAGGTTTCAAATCAAGGAGATTTTTTGAACGCATACAGTCGTGGTGGTCACATTGCCATTTTGTGTGATATGCAAATAGCCAACAGGTAGTGCACAAGGCCAGACATTTGCAGAATGGGTTCATGCGTAGATTGATGCTCATGGTCGGTGGATCAGCAATCATCCATAACAGCATCACTGCTGAAGATGATCACCTTTTCAGAAATGACGTAGTTCACCTAAATGAAGATGACATCGACCTGTTCTTGACTGATCTGCAAAACTTCATGATGGCAACAATGCATGACATACTGGCAACATGCACCTAGTGACAAAAGATGGAAAACAACCATGACCAAGCTGGAGCAGTATGGTAAGTGAAAGTCTATTACATTTCATGAAAACCTTTTTCACTACTTAGAACACAGTAAAATAATTGTAATTGTATCTTTGCTAGGGAACATGTCAACATGCTAAGTAATACCTCATTTGAAGACAGTGTTATTCCTTACAACATGTTAAAGAACAGTGTACGTGGGCTGTACACATATACAGGTATCACAATTAGCTTAGGACTTGGGTTATGGAAATTATGATTTTTTTTCATATTTTGGTAAATAAATTTGCTAGGGAAGATGTCAACATGTTAAGTACGATCTCAGTTTGAAGACAGCATTACTCCTTACTGCATCATAAAAGGAATGTGTCTGTAGGCTGTAGACATGTACAGATAACACAGTTTTTTTTTAGGACTAAGGTTATGAAAATTATGATATTTTTTCATGTTTTAGTAAATTACTTTGCTAAGGAAAGATGTCAATGTGCTAAGTAATACCTCATTTTGAAGACAGAATTGGTCCTTACAACATGGTAAAATAACTGTGCTCATGTGCTGTACATATGTACAGATATCACAGTTTAAGGCTTACGTTATGCAAATTATGATTTTTTTTTCATGTTTTGGTAAATAACTTTGCATGGGAACATGTCAATGTGCTAAGTAATACCTCAATTTGAAGACAGTATTAATGGCTACAACATGATAAAAAACTGCGTCTGTGTGATGTACACATGTACAGCTAAAGTTTGTTTAGGACTTAGGTTATGGAAATTATGATTTGTTTTCATATTTTGGTAAATAATTTTGAGAGGGAGCATGTCAATGTGCCAAGTAATACCTCAGTTTGAAGACAGTATTACTCCTTACAACATGGTAAAAGAATAGTGTCTGTATGATGTACACATGCACAGATATGACAGTTTGTTTAGTCTGGTAGGATTATGAAAATTATACATTTTCCATATTTCTCATTATTATGCCCATTTCTTTGCAAGGAAGCATGGTGATGACACGCATGATGCATCAGTTTGAAGCTGACATTGAGCCACACAACTTGTACACTGATATGTAGTCTCTGTCTGTTACAGGTGATGAAATATTATACTTTATCAATTATGAGAAATATAATATTAGTCATATTTCTGTGAATATCTCCATAATGGAGCATCACACAGTAATGGTTAAGGTATCATTTTAAAGCTGACATTCATACAAATTAATTGCAAATTGTTTGGGTCTGCATGGTACATTCACCAAGATACTGTGATTTGTTTTACCAAAAAGGGAAAAAATAAGCATTCCTTGGCAAATATTTAACAATTAATTAGATACACACTATCAACATTTACTCTTTTGGAAAGGTCAGTGTCTGCTGAACAACTTTCTCATTAACATTTTTAGTCTAGCTCTTATGGTTAAAGAGTTATGAACATTTGTTTTCTGCATGGTATTACAAATGGATTATCTGAATATGAGCTCAGGCTGCACTGTTGTTCCTATGGTGGAAGTAAGCAGGCAGCATTTCCTGAGCTGCTCCGGAGTGAATGAGTTAAGACAGATCACCCTTTACTTACCTAAAAACCATCTGGCTAACGCATACATGTCTAAACCTGGTTGTTGGATGCAGGATCAGAAAAAGAAGTCTTAATTTGATATGTCTTGAAAATATTTTATTAAGACAACATCATGAACATCTTACTGTGATAATATGCCTCTATTTAAATCTGCTCAAAAGAGTTATGACACTAAAAAAAAAAACAAAAAACAAAGCAAAACAAAAAACAAAGAGAAACTCGAACTTCATTGAAAATCAACTGTAATATAAACTGTTTTATAACATCATACTTACAGGAATTAAAGCTAACCCCAAGTTTTGCTGGTACTTGTAAGTCAAATTGAATGGCTTCCCCTTCTATTTTGCTCCATTTGCCATCAGGTCTAGGAAAAAACAAAACATTAATAGTTTATTTAAAAAAAATGTTAACATGAACAAAAAGCTTCATAATATATGGTTTGTGTGTATGTCCATATACATATGTAGCGTTGTTACTTCACAGCAAGAGGTTCTCCTGTTCGATTCATGGCTGGAGTGCCTTCTGTGTGGAGTCTGCATGCCCTTCGTTTTCAGTAGAGATTTAACCTCTTTGTGGTATGTATTTTACTATGTCTCTTAAGCCATTTCCATGTTCTATTTTATTATGATCACTACTAAGAAGTTCTAACTTATGTCTGCAAAATGCTCTAACACACTTTTAAAAGGGTTGCTTTCCTCCTCCCATGTTTCTTTTGCTACATCCTACAAGCCATGAGGATGCTGTCCATGTGGCAGTTCAAATAGGGTGAGCTTAGGTGTTGCTTTAGGTACTTCCATTAAAGCAAAGATAAGGTATGGTAGCAGTTAGTGCCAGTGTCACCCATCCTGTTATCTGATGTTCTATAACATGAACTTTAACAGCTTATTAAAGTGATCCACTAACTTATCTGTTTGAGAGTGGTATATGGCTATCCTAAGGGGACTTGCATTAAATGAACTGACAAAGTTCAATGTTGTTATCTTGCAGAAGAAGAAATTCAAAGTTCAAAGTGCACTTGTCCTGTTCTGTTTCTCTGTTTCCCCATCTACTCTGTGTTGTCTCTAGCTTTAATCAATGTACTGTTTTCTCACTGAGCCTTCTTAAAGTTTGCATGGCTTATTTGTATGACAGTCAAGTCAGCAGTGCTTTCATTGTCATTCTGATTTGAAGAAGAGGTCAAGGCCTCTTTCCACTCCAAATACAAGTACAGACATTCCCTCTTCAGCTAATTCATTCCCTATGAAAGGCAGGTCATGAAAATATTTTTTCCACCACCAATACTGGCAGTACCTCTTTCTGTCCTTCAGTATATGTCTTATTTTCCTTACCCATAGAATCATGCTTATCTTTCTGTCAGCCCATCTGCTCTGGTGTAGAAGGGAGAAGTTCAGGTTTACTACAGTGCTTATTTTCTAACAACTTTACAAAAACAAAAACTCAATGTTAACAAGCATGTCAGATACAGAATTTCAACAGCAGTGCTTAATAAGCTACATTTACCTCAGCAGGAGCAATGTACAGTAAAACTGATTAAACATTGCACAGTAAGTTATCAATGGTGTAGTGCTGTTAAAACTTACAACAACTCAAGACTGTCACTGGGTACAAAATGGAAAGATAAAAAAAAAAAGTACACATTTGCCCTGTACAAAACTGCCAAATGAACAGTCTCTTAATCAAAACTCAATAACCATATTCCCTGGAATATTTTAAACAGGTTTAAATGCACAGACAAAATATTACAGTCCATGGAAAGCGATCCACAAATCCAAGCTTACAGAGCACTTCCGAGATCAGAAGGCTAATAAAGGATAGCACAAATACTACCACTATGAATGGCAATTGCCTCAGTATTAAAACACTCCCAAGGCATGAGCTGCACTGCAACAATCTCCTCCTCACCAAAAACAGCCATAGCGCTCTAGTTACCGTGATTGTCTCAGTCATTCTGAAGCTATAAAAGAGTCCAAATAAACTTGGGAAATACAGAAAATGGTATGTTTCCAGGAAATAAACTTCCAAGGAAATAAAAAGTTCACGATAAATAGACTGTTCTCCTCACTTACCAAAGGTACTGTTCCATGTGGGCCAATCTTACACCAATGAAATGGTGAAATGGCATCTGGCAATTTAAAGACTGAAAAAAAAAAGTAAATACAATACCACTAGCCCATGACTTGATAGCCCAACTAGTACAACCAAAAACTAAACACCAGCTTAAGTAGAAAACCCAAGCAAATATTAAATAATGATCAAACTAGCAAATGTAGCCCAATCCATGGCCTGGCGGCCACCTAAGGCCATTGTTCAGACTAAAACTATGTCACAACCATTTCTGGTTATCACTCTGCAGGTTTCCTCATTATGATATTCTTCTATCACTGTTTCTCCCCATACTTCTTTCTCTCATGGTACCCTTAATTACAGGTACTTCTTTATCAGTTTCTATACTGACCTCTCATTATTTTAACAAATGGAATATTTTGGCAAGACTCACCTTCCATGTCAAGCTCTAAAGTGTGTCTTCTTATTACTTTAACAGCTTGAGTCTCTTGCAAGATTCACTTTCAGTTTTATCTGCCCATCTATCCAGAGCCAAATGCTGGTTCTTTTTTTAAATTTCAAGTTCTATGTCTTTTTTTTTTTTTTTTTTTTACTGAGCCCATGCATCTTTGGTAACCTGTCTGGCTAAAACATTTCCACCACACCACACCACCCCATGCTTTCCACTGCTCTTTCAACTGGGGAAAGTCTTGACCAATTACTATATCACAAGTTAAGCACTAACAGCTTCTAGTTAAACCTACTGTCCACCAAAAAGTGTGCTATCAAACAGAAGGGGACTTTGCTTCTGCTTCTTGTTCTTCTGATGATAAAACTCATAGAGTGGCTTTGCCAGTGAAACCTATTTTAATGTTCCAAAGGAAAATGCTTGAGAGACAGAGGAAAGCAGAGGAGTTGACAATATGAACCAGGAATATGTCAAAAATGAATCAGTGATTGTAGTTTGGAGATACAGATCAAAAGGAAGAAAACCAGCAACTTAGAAATTAATGAATACATGTGGGATTACAAAGCATCAATCACATTTGTGAAATATGTCTGAACATGAAAACCAGGCAATATTGGACTTATTTGACTATGTTAAACTTGTAGCGGACTGCAAAGCATATGCCTTACTTTATGTCATTAATGTCTGAAAGAACATTAAGGATAAGAAAAGGGGAGGGAAACAGTTATTGTAAGTAAAACAATTTTGTTCTTAACAGTATTTGTATAAATCAGGACACATACTGCATGTTATATAGTAAAGGATTTTTCAGTTATTTTTGTGCATTATAGAGATACTAAAGTAAACAGGTGCCCTTTTTTCATCTTTCTTTTTTCTTGTTTAGTTTTAAGAAATGTAGGCACTGCAATATAAAAAGAGAAAAAAGCCTGGACACAAGCATGTTTAAGATAATAGGCTGTAATCTAGGAGTTGTTGTAAGTGACAGGTTGTAAAAGTATACAGAACTTGATATAAGTAAAAAATTATATGCTTTTTCTTACTTTTGCATAGGGGAATGGCTGGATTAAGGCCACTGGGTGGATCAGCCCCCAAGGTTTAAATGGAAGCAAGTAAATAAGAAAACACTGAATGTAGTGAAAAGTTTTCCTTTAACAAATAAATGTTCACTGTGCAACATGAGAAGCTTGTATCTGAAGGCACCTATGTATCTGGTTCTCATGTTTCTGTGCAGACAATCTGATACATGGACAATAAAAACAGGATACTTTTTTCTTTCAATGGCTAAAATATAATGTTATCTAAAAGCATTCAAGATGTTTCTACATCCTGGAGAGGAATAAAGATAAGACAAAAGCAGGCAGTACTTTTTGTAAGCAGAAACACAGGCTGTATTATTCATCTTACCATGGATAATCTAAATTATAGGTCAGTTAAAGCCAGTGAGTGTAGCTGTCAATCTCGGACAATTGTTCCTATTAGGAGGGTTAAACTTCTTTATTTGAACATGTACATAGTTTTGTGTGTTTGTATTAAGTTAATAGGTTATGAGAGTGTTCTGGGTGTGTATTTTTGGGAGGGGTCATTAAAACAAAAGTCGTGTAAGATGTGACACAGGTTCAAATGGATATGACAAGAAACAACTGTATAAATGATTAACCTGCCAAACATTAGTGTATGCATATAATACCAAAGCTGAAACAAGACATTTAAAAAAGGTGTTATACATAACAGGTGGGAATAATAACTTCATATCATAATGGCAACACTTTCCATATTATCTTTGAACATGAATGATCTCACAGGTATATACAAAAAAAGAAAGAGTAGTGAACTATATTAAGAAATGCATAGTTCAAATAGCTATGCTACAGGAGACACATTTGGAAAGAACTGAACATGTGAATTTGACAAAGAAAGGATTTTAGGATGGTTATTCAGTGGAAGATCTGGGGCAAATGAAAAGGGAAGTATTTGTACTAATTGCTAGGGGAGTACTTATACTAATTGCTAGTGAAGATCCAATAGTGATAGAAGAGGAAAAACAATGATATAGTAAGTGGCTACTGACAAGGGAGGAGGATTATGTTGGCAACTATTTATATTCCACCTAAAACTGCTACAATGTAGCTTAAGAAAATTATGGGAATGCCAACACAAGGAAATCATTAACTAGATATCTAAAATTAAACATACTCACTTGACAGATAAATATATACCACATTTAAATAACATAGATTATGAAATGTTATCATCTGCTTCTTTTAACAAATGAAGAGAGGAACTGCTATACTTTGGAAAAATACACTGTAATGCCCATGGTCATGGAATCCATTAATGATCCCAATGGGAATGTATACATCTGTAATAATTAAAAATAATGGCAACCTCTATACAATAGCTAATTTTTACTGGATCCCTGGAATAGAAGCAAGAGTCACTAAAGAGCACTTAAACTTACTACAAAGTCATTGGAAGGGTAGTTTAAATTTAGCAGGGTATTTTAACAGCATAGCGAGTATAGAGGATACAAGTGAACAGAAGAACGCTAAAATACTGGCATCAGCTAAGGCACTAAATAAATGGATTAGTGACAATTTAGTTGATTTACTAGTAAAAGAAAAAGATACATCATTGGTCTTTACTCATTCTTATGCACATGAGATGCAGATTAGAACTGATAGGATTTATGCCTCTATAGATTTACTTAATAAAGTGAATTATTTTAAAACTATCCCTTGTCCTTTATATGATTATAATGCTCTAAGTATTAATATAGTATTGGATATAAGGAGATTTCAGATTATTTATAGAATCCCAGTATATATGATGAAATTAAAAGAGTTTAGGAGTTACCTTAAGGAACAAATCAAGATTTTTTTATCTCTAAATGATAATGGTCAGGTTAGTAACGTCAAACTGTGGGACTCCTTAAAAATGCATATTTAAGTTAGAATGGGAAGATGGGCTAGTAATAAAATGAACAAGTGGGATAAAGAGTTGTTACAGATACAAAATGAAATACACAAAGTGAAGTTTGAACAACAAACACAGAAATTAGATAATACTGAAGTAATTTAAATATTAATCAAAATATCAAACAGTTTTAATGCATAAAGGGGAGATAGCTTTAGAAAAAATAAAAATGCATAGTTTTCCAATGACTTATAAAAATGTACATAGATTAGCAAAGAAAATAAGATGTTAAGCAAAAAGGCACAATAATATCTAAAATCTTCACACTAATAAGCTTACTTCAGATATAGAGGAAATGCTTAGTATTTTTTAAAAAACTCCATGAGTATACTAATAGAGATGAAAAATAATAATCCTGATGATAAAATTGACAATTACTTAAAGAAAAATGTTACAAATAAACTAAATGACCAACAAATATATCTGTTCAATAAGCCTATTACCCTGACAGATGTTGAAGAAGCTTTAAAAAAGGTAAAAATGGTAGAGCTCCAGGGTTAGATGGTTTAAGTATGGAATTATATAGTCTGTTTCCATTAAATATTTTAGAATTACTGAGTGACATTTTTAGGATAATTCAGAGCAACAAAATAATTCCACCCTCATGGAAATTTTCTGTAATCTCACCTATACTTAAAAAAGTAAAGGATAATAGGTTAGTCTCTTCATATAGACTTAAATTTCATTATTAAATGCAGACAATAAAATATTTGCTTCCATTTTCACCATAAGATTAAAATATATAGTAGATAAGTTACTCAATAAAGATCAAACAGGATTTATACTTAATAGATCAATGTACGATAATATAACAAGGGTAGCAACTATCTTAGATTTAGCGAAAGGAATGAATAAGAAATTGGCCCTAATTAGCTTAGCTGTCAAGATAGCGTTTGATTCTGTAGATTGAAACTATTTGTTTAAAACTAAAGAAGCATTTGCATTTCCAGAACAGTTTATTAAAAAATTAAAAAAGCTGTATACAGTCTACAAAGCTATATTAAAATTGGATCTTACATTTCTCAAGGATTCACTTTAAATGAATTCACAAAGCTAGATTGCCCCTTGCCCCCATTATTATTTGCATTAGTTATCAAACCCTTAGCTAAAAGTGTAAGAAGCAATGAAAAAAATGATAGATTCTCAATTAATAGAGATTGTCAATTTGAAATACAGCTTTTTGCAATTGATATTTTACTAACTAAAGGAGATTTAAATTATTCAATCAGAGAAATAGATGAGGAAATTGAAAAGTTTTAAGAAGTATCACTGTGGAAATTGAATAATAATAAAACTAAAACTTTAGTGTTAAATCAGTTACTAGACAGTGAGTTTAAAGATAAATATAACTATAATTGGGAAAGAAAAAAACTAAAATATTTAGGAATAAAAATCTATAAAGATACAAGTAAGATTATTAATAATAATTTTGAAAAAGTTATTGAAGAGTT